>NC_028640.1:47094303-47120470 GCF_001406875.1 Solanum pennellii | reverse complement strand
TATATATTATAGAAAATAGGTATTATTAAGTTTGATATTTTAGTTAGGAATTAACCTAAGGAAGTGCAAAAGTCTATCAACATTTTAATTAAAATGAAACAATTTAATATTTAAATTGAATAGTTAAATGTTTTACAATATTTTAATTTATAGTAAGGGTAAAATCGTAATTAAACTTTAACTTTTTTTGTTCCCACTTATAATAATATATGATAAGGGAAAATAATGCACAAATAGCTCCCTACTATGACAGAAATCTCAAAGTCACACCTTAACTAAACTAAGGTCCTATTAGCCCCTTGAACTTTTTTTTTTTTGGTAATTTTATGCACCTTTTGGGATTACATGTCATCCAAATATCTCCCACGCACCTCAATTGTGTGGATTCACGGAACGTACCACGTTAGACAAAAGGTGATCTCTTAAATTTCACTAATAGTTCAGAGGGTACTTGTGCATTTTCCATAAATATAACTTTGTAAGTGTTGAATCGATCTCCTAGAAGATAGAAAACTTCAATATGTAAAAAACTATACATGGAAAAAATTTCAAACACCTATCTCCAACTTTGAAAAATTCAACTATTTTTGATAATGAAAAAAGCTTCAAAAATTCACTTAATATGGAATAGAATTAGTATGTTTCACACACGTTATATACTGAACAAATCACATTCCAAAAAAACGCAATTGTCTTTAAATATTAACTTCTTAAGTACGTTTTGATTTATTTATGAAAATATGTATAAATATGGGTCGATCTATTTTTAATCCAATCAATTGGTTATGTAGCTAAATTTTTAAAATATATTTTTTGGGGTAAGAAAGATGAAATGGGGGAGGGTATTACATTGTGGAGATTTAATCTACATTCGGTGAAAATTTATATAGCCAATCAATTAAGCTACTTAGATTCTTTTATACGAATATTGGTCATAGGATGAGAAATCAAAAGAAAAAGAAAAACATAGTTCTTGGAATTAAAGGTATTATTATTATCGTATATATTCACAAACTACAATATTAATACTCCAAGCATTTGTATTTTTTTGCTTTTATGAGTATGAAGAAAAACATTTTCCTGAAAATATTTTCTAATTTTATCATGTTTGATTGAGTCAAATGTTTTGGAAAATATTTTCCAAATCAACTCATTTTCCTCAAATTTAAAGATAATGACTTCCCTTCTAAACTTAAAGAAATGATTGTCCAAAACTCTCTTCCAACCTCCGCCCAACCCACCCACCCCCTACCAACACTCCACACACCCTACCAGCCCCCACCCCATCCTACTAGCCCCCAACTAACATTCCAAAAAAACGTAAGTGTTTTTAAATATTAACTTCTAAAGTACATTTTGATTTATNCGAAAAATATTTTCCTTCATACCAAACACAACCTTAGAGTAAGTTTCTATTGCTATAAGTTAGTACCGACAAAAAGATGATCAACTTTTTTTACTGTTGGATTCATGCAACAAAAACAACTCTTAAAATGAGATAATTCTAAACCTAAATATAACATTATTAAGATGAATTTTTTTTCCAAGAAATTTCACCTAAGAAAGCAAACTTTAAAATAAATTTCATTGACCCATATACAATAAAAGGATAGGAGAGGTTGTACCTTTATTCCTAAAGAATAATTATATTGCTAATTTTATGATTCTGTAAATTGTGTTGATATGTGTACGTTAAATTCACTAATAAACTATGATATTTTAAAGAAAGACCATATTGGAAAGAAAGGTTGTCCTTAAGAAGGATTTTTTTTTGGAATTTTGATTGTTTATTCATGATTGAGATGTTTCATCACAAAGGAAGGTTCATTGATAAATATAATCCAAAACATAAAAAAACACATTTAGATTTAAAGAGAGTCTGTTACGTAATTCCTTAATTATTTATTCTTCTTAGTGAATTCCCGTAGTGAGATCAATATCCATCTTAGTTATGACTTATTTCCTCTGAATTCTTCACAACTCTCTTACATTTTGTGGAGGTGAATCCAGAATCTTCAATTTATGGTGTTTTAAAATTCTAAAAAGGTAACTCTTTTGATTTTTAATAGGTAGCCTTTTGTAGAATCCAGATCTATAAACTCAAGATTTGGGTTCCGCCTCTTTGTAAACATAATCTTTCATTGCAGGGAAGAAAGTTGTGAAGTCTTAAGAAGAAATAACTACGATGGATGTTAATGTTGCTATGGGAATTCACATTGAAGAAGAAATAATTACATAAATCCTCAACAAGATCTCTTTCGATACAAATGTGTTATGAAGTCCTTGATTACCTAAATTTATGATGAATCATCTCAATCATGCCAAGAATAACAAAAGATCTCAAAAAAATGTTTTCTTAATGACAACCTTTCCTTCCAATATGGTCTTTTAGAATTTCTTTCAAAAATTCATGCACACATCACTGAAATTAAAATAAATGTAGTTCAAGTTAAACAAAATAACTGAACTTCCTGATAAAAACATGAAGAGTGTATAGTCTTAAGCTTAGGATTAGCATTTAAACATTGATGTAGCATAATATTTATTGTATTACTATCCGCTTGTAGAGTCTAATATCAATCTAAGTAGTGAAACCATGATCATATAGTGAAAACACCATCTCAAGTAGAAAAAGCAAAAGGAGTAAACAAAAAGAATTATGTAATTATTATACGTAATATTATTTTTTAATCTTTTCATGATACTCCCTAAATTCCTAGAAGTGCAATTTCTGAGTCAATGCACGCGTATTAAGAAAATTTTTAAGAACATAATATAAATCATAATTTTCATTAGTATCCTTGTGACATTAGAAATATAACTTTGTAAGTAGTGAACTTATCTCCTAGAAAATATATAAGCAAAGAAAAAATATGAAAAAATCTAACTTGAACTTTGAATAATTCAAATATTTAATACAATGAAAATAGATTAAAGAATTGAGTTAACGTGAAATAAATTGAGTTCATGTTTCACGTTCTTGAATCAAATCACATTCATTTTCCAAAAAAAAAAAACCAATTTAAGTTTTTTTGAATATTAAATTCTAAAGTAGATTTTGATATGTAGATTTGTAAATGTGTATAAATATGGGTCAATAAATTTTTTACCCAATCCATCGATCACCTAGTTCCTTTTTTATTTTTACTTTTAGGGTAAGGAGATAAAATTGGGGGAGGGGATAAGATAATGTGTTGGCATTTAAGACATTTTATCATCACATATTCACAAATTACAATATTACTACACCAAGTATTTGTATGTTTTTGCTCTTGGGGGTTGAAGAATATTTAAAAGAAGCAGAGAGATATATAGTTAGCTATTTTTGTATATTTTTTATGATGTATTTATGCGACAATAACAACTTTTAAATTGAGTTAATTCTGACATTATTCAAAGGAAATACTTTTTGCCAAGAAACTCTAATATAAGAAATAATACTTTAAAAAAAATCTTCTTAAACGATATATTATTAAGGATAGAAGAGATGGTACCATTATTTCTAAAGCCATCATATGCAGTAGAGCAAGAAAACATGTTATTGTTGATGAAATTCCAACTAGATTTAATATTCCTCCAATAGTATTCCAGGAACCTTCTCTTACCTATATATTATAAAAACATATTTTACAATTACAATTTAATTCTTTTTATTCAAGCTTAATATAGATTACCAATATCATTTTCAATCTCATGTCATCATAATAGGATAACACATATCAGGCAAACCCAAACGCTACGCTTATGTAGAATTCGTTCATTAAGAGGCTTAAAAAATACTTTCATAAAATGAATCAAAGCTTTTATAAATGAATTTCACATAAGCATATCACTTGGATTATCTAAATTTGTTTTACGGTTATACAAGATGAAAAACATTGTTTCACTTCTATATAGGTGAAGGGTAAAATATTCTATGAGAAGTTGAAATGAAAACAATGATTACAGATAGTGTGATGCTACCTTGTATTATTTCATAAGTTATAGTTGATTTAAAAATGAATATTTTACCAAAGATGAATAAATAGACCTTTCTGGAATGGAATGACTAGATTTTATCCCTGTTACTCAATAATAAATTTAGCATCTTTTTAGGTTAAAAGGGCTTTCTTGAATCCAAGGAGAAAATAAGAATTTAGAGAATTTAACTTCATCTTTAACACAAAACAATGAATATGGAAGGCATAGAGTAAAATGTGATGAGACTTGTAAAACACAACTATAAATATAAAATAAAAAATGAGACTCTAGGTTTTCTTTAAGATTTTCTAATAACTTTTCTAAAAAGGATTTTCAAAACTCAATTTGCAAACTAGCGCCAAGTCTTATTTTATTGGTGCAAAAGACACTATTTATCATTTAAAGTTAAAAATTGTGAATCTTTATAGCTAGTTCTTAAATAATATTGAATATTTTCTTCCATTGGAACCTTTAAAGAGTAGCATCTCAGCCTCAAAATCTTAAATTGCAAATTCTTTTTTCCATCCTCAATGTTTAAATTACACGATTTCAAATAATATAAATAAATTTATTTCCTTCCAAAATATCGATTTTTTATCTTCACACCACCTTCTTCAGAAAAAAAATTAGGTCATTCATCAAAAAAAAAATTACTCTCCAATGATATAATAATTCTTGAGTTCATCTTTTATATTATTGTTAGTTCTCAACCATTGTTATTCAATTCATTCATTGTTATTTCTAATTAACGTTTTAATTGTTGTAAAAGCTAAAGAACTTTACCAACAATCATCGTCTACCCTCTTTGTTGATGATGTATTATGAACAAGTATATATATATTACAGATCAATTTGTGTCAAGTATCAACAAATATATTAAATTTCCTATTCAGTTAATTCTTTGGTCATGAGTAAACACACACACACACACACACAAACACACACACACACAAACACACAAAAGATAGAATACTATTTGCCAAATTTCCTATTCAGTTAATTCTTTGGTCATGAGTAAACACACACACACACACACACACAAACACACAAAAGATAGACTACTATTTGCCTATAAATAATTAAATTATAACAAATCACTTAATATTATTTAAATTAATCATGTATATTATATTATATGAGAGTCTCTTTATTTCTCCTTTGTTGGTAAAAACAAAATATCATATTAATAAGTCTTAATATTCATCATTACATGGATTGTTGTGAAATTGTTGGTTAGTATGTGGATAGAGGTGTAATATAGTACATATTATAGAAGACACGAGAAGCAGATTACTTTGTTAGCCTAAAAATATAGTTCCCTCCTTGTTTGCTTTTTTATTCTTGGACACAAACAAAGGTTGAACTACCTAGTGCACAAGATAAATGATTGTTGATAGATTAGACCACCTACTTAGCTAGAGCACATGTCACTTTGTCCTCCATTTTATATATACTCTAGCCAGTGGATTCCATAGCTGCAAAAGTAGTGCCCTGCAATCATTTAAGATGATAGATAGAGCAGGACAATCATTTTGTAAATAATGTGTAATTTCCTTAATATCTATATTAATTTATAATGGCATCAACATTTTATCTAGTGAAATTTTAGCTCCTATAATAGGCCACATAGCTTGTTTGGATTTTTGTACCTTTGAAGATATTCCCCATGAATCTAGATATCCAATTCCCTTTTGTATCACAAATGACTCCTCATATGCCTCATTTTCCTGATTTTATTTTGAATGATTCGTTTGTGTTTAGTTCAAATCCTATTGATGGTGGTTTCCATTTAACAGGATTAGTCTTATATTTATGTTACCCGCACATTATTATTTGAAAAAAATGATTTTTTTTCTAGATGACAGCCCGTTTTGCCATTCAAATACTTTTCGAGATCAAATTTGATGATCATAGATGCACAATCTCCATTCATTTGTTCGATGTGAGTAATTAGTTCTTTAATGATTATAATGATGTTGGGATTTGATGTCCACTAGGTGGTACAACCAGGAACCCTTTTGGATTTGGAGGGCAACAATTTTATTTCTTCTACTTTGGCTGAGAGATGTTGTATGGAAGAACGTGGTGTTAGACTCAGCTTCACCGAGCCTGTTGACTCTATATTTTTAGTTTCCAGAAATCTTCCTCTAGTATAAGTATAAGATTGTATTCTTAAATTAGGTCAACATATTGTTTTGATAGGAAGGCGTTGGAGTATAATTCGATGATTTTGGATACCCTCAATTCCTCAGAGGAGTTTTCTATTTTTTTAATTACGAATGTTGCCAAAACTTGCATTATTCCATATGGTAACATTTCATTCAAAAGAAGATATTACCTTATATATGTTTGGTCAGTTAAGACAATTGAAGGAGATTAGATTTGGTAACTCGGGGTGTGAAGTCCATATGAGTTCAAAGAAAAATATTTTGTTGGTATGATTATTTTTGTGAGGGAAAAGTGATATTATAATAGGACAATGATCCTAATGCCTATGAGATAGGTGGGTACTTGTGCATCTCGACAACTACAAAAACACTTAACATTTTCTGAAAATTTGTATAGTTTTTCAAAATAAGACTTAGTCTATTTTTATGCACTTTTGGTACCACGTATTTGCTACCTTTTAAACCTAAATCAATCATCCAATAGTAACTAATACTACAACGAAAATAACTTTTAGCGGCAATAGATAAACACATTAGTAAAGAGTGTTAAAGTCATTAGCGACATTAGTTAAGTGCCATTAGATCCAATGTAACTAAATCCTTTAGGAACATATACAAAGAGTGCTAGTTACAACTAAATATATATATTTAGCAGCAATAAGTAATTAATTGCCGCTAAAGCTAATTTTTGATGTAGTGTAATCACATGCCAAAAGTCATTTACCTGAGAATTGATAATAGGCCTGCCTCCAACTTTATTTGTATTGCCCAATGGTTTGTTAATATTACCCGTATTACCTAATGCATCTTAATAGTTGTTCTTAATTGTTTCTAAATTTTCCCTTGAAATATTTCGTACATTATGTAATAATTTGAGATTATCCTTTGATAAGATTTCGAAAAGATTGCTATTGTTTAACAGTGTAGCTTCAGTAGATTGTGATGGTGAAGTAGGAGTTACTGCAAAAGATAAGGTAGAGGTTTTTAGGGGTTATAGTAGGTAATGGAAGATCTAGAAATTTTTTTATCATTGGTACTCAATTATGCTCTATTTAAAAGTTATTGTATAGAACATGTGCTTAGTTAATATATTTGAATAAGTTATTAGATATTGTACACAAATAAGATTGTGTTATCACAAAAGGTTGTAGGTGCTTAAGCACCCATGCTTCATAACATAAGTCCGCCAATGATACAAGGAGTGTAGGTTTTTGTCTCCCACCTTACTATTTATAATAGTTGTGGTGGAGTTATTTTTATCTTTGTTTTCGTTTAATTTAATTATATTGTTGACATCGTTTGTCATAACATTAGGAATGTATTAGTCTATACATTGCTTTCAGCTCTTTTTAGGGAATGTTGTGGATTGAGACCCCTTCGAGATAGCTCGATTTTGCTGAGGACTTTTCCATTATTTGTAGATTTTAGAGTCAAGAAACTTACTTGTATTAGCATCGAATAAATTGACGCTGATACTTTTATCACTTGAGCTAGCATGTAAGGTTGGACGTTTTTCATGATTCCTTTTCTCTTTAAATAATACCATTGGCCACAACTGGTACGTGCTGCATCTTGTGTTGGAGTGGTGCTATATTGTGGCTCATTTGTTTATTGGATTTTCCTTTTTGCAAGTTGTATTAGTGTTTCCAAACACACCACATTTGGTACAAAGTATAGTTACTATTTCCTTCATAGACAAGGCTTTGTAAGAGGCGACCTATAAAGATGTGATTATTGTCTGGTAATCCAATTGTTACCTATACACAAATGTGTGTATATGATCTGCGCAATGCATAGGATGTACATCCATCTTTACTAACTCCCCTATTTTATTCCATACTTGAGCTAAGATTCATGGTCGTAGAATTATGTTGTAGTTCGGGTAGTATGATCCAGAAGTGAAATAGGGGTGAATTTTTTTTTCGATTTTCTTCTTCGAATAGTTGACTTAGAAGAGTCGCTAGTTAACTTTTGGTATTCAGGAATAAACAAACAGAATTGAAAGTGTGAAAGGCAAACTTGACATAGGATGTTTTTATACTAGTTGAGATCCAATGTAGATCATATATCCAATTTCCTTTCGTTGCAAGGGTGTTGTCTACTAGTTTTATGAAATTTGTAGTAAATACAAGTTTTGAATATAGTTCCTATATCCACATTCAACGTTTTTTCTTTCTATTTTCTTTTGATACAAAGCCTTACCAACAATTTTTTTAGACTCGTGTGCATCTTTTCTTTAGCAGACGCTGGCTTTTATATAGTGTTGAGATGTTGAGACTTCAATCTTCTAGATGCAGATATGGAAACCCAAGAGCTTTTATCTTTAAAAAAGGAGTAGTAGAGATCCTTATTTCACAAGAATTAATAAAGTTAAGGCTAATCTTTAGATTACTTCTTCATTGCTCCGAGATCTTTATTTTATCCTTGTCGATTAACTTCTTTCCTGATGAAATAATCATTGATTCGGTTCACCTGATTGTAGCCATTATATCTTCCTTTAAACAAATAAGATTCTTTTTAATTGTCATATTTTTGTATTATTCAACCATTCACATTTTTAATATCATCATGGAGTGCATTACAGACTTTGTACAAAATATTGTTGCTTCCAATTGCACATGCAAGTGTACGTGGTTGCGCAAGTAATATGGTGACCCTAAAGAGCCGGATTATCAAACCAAAAAAGTTATCAATTAATTATTCATACTAAATTATATTTCTAATTATTTATTTAAGGGAGGCTTGCCCACAATAATTTGTGTTTATTTTTTATCTTTTCATATGCACTTTTTTCTCCGTATCGTTTTGTATCTAGGTGGAAACACAAATTCATCTAAAACCTTGTCTCGAACCGAAAATCCTCCTTATCCAGAAATGAAACCATTTAAACCTCATAGGATTTTGCTAATGTATCAGGCTTGTAGTAATAAGAGTAGTAAGGATATATATTTGTAATATTCTTGCGTTTTAAAACAACAATTGTGTGTGCGCAAGGTATCTCGTCTAATTGAAATATTCCACAAGTGCATACTTTCCACATAAAGCAAAATAATATGTCCTCTTCCAGATTCATAAATTAAGAAAACAAATTTAGATGATGGAACAATCTGCAAACATTAAAAAAGTTATTGATATTTTATATGAAATACTACTATTTTCTATTTTTTCAAACTAATGTTGATCAAAAATCCAAATAATCCATATCAAATGCATAAAATATATATAGTTAGATATCTTTATACATACCCTCATCTTTGAACATTTAGGTGTATTTACAATCAATACCTCCTCAAATATTCTCCACAATGTATCCTTTGTATGTGAAGCTATTTCTCTGTTTTTACTGTTTCAAGAACCAAATTAAATTCTATCCTCTTTTGAAAATATTGTGATAGAGAATTGGCGTGCCTCAAAAAGGCAGTCATTAACTCGAAGTCTTCATTCTATCGTTGTTTACAGTTGAATGAACACTCGCCACTTCTCGTACCTAGCATCCTCTCGTTACTCCTTAACTCTATGATCAACCTTTTCCACCTTTATCAAAATACTTCTTCTCTATAAGTCTTAGCCATAATGAGGTACATTTGAAGCAAATTGCTTACACTCTTCCTAATACTTTAATTTTTATGTAATACAACACATATTTTTTCACGCTTGCCAAATGTATTTATGAATTGTTCAAAGAACCATGTCCATGAACAATCATTTTCTATGTCTACAACTCCATCTGTCAATGAAAATATGAAACCTATCACAAATCAACACATATGATATTTTTGTTTGATATAACATTAACACTATGTATAAGTTATTATACAAAAAAACACAAGTTCACCATCACAAAAACACATATATTCCCCATGCAGTGTGATTGCTCATATAAATGTCCTTTTGTAAGCTCGACTAAAATGTGCACCGTCGACAATAACTACCGATCTGCTGAACTTATTGAACCCCCTCATAAATGGTCTCAAGGCTATTAAAACATACATGAATTCATCTTTCTACGACTTGTGCATCGTTATATATTATTTAAGATACGCAATACTTATCATTTATATGTATCTCGGCATCTAGCTATATCCTTATGCTGGTTTGCCCCTTATCATTTCTTTTGTACGTTCATTAGCACATCATGTTTTCTTGTAAGACATCTCAATCCCCATAGAATTCTCTAACATCCCGAATTACATTTTTCGGAATATGAATTCTCTTATGGTAGAATTTAGGAACAGTCACACTATTGACAAACCCATTTATTTCATGGAGTTTTGTTATTACCCTATCCTCAATGGATACATATGTTCACTATTGAAGTATCTCACTTTGTCAGAGTTTTTCCATCAGGAAGCCTTCAAACTTTAGCCAAAATAATTAGAAAAGCACACTGACACATAATTGTACAATTGTATTGATAATATAAATGCATAAACCAAATGCATATATGATGCTACAATAAGTCACAATATGTCAAGAATGATATATATTAATGTATCATCCATATCAATGATCACTATAACTATTTGATACACCTTAGATAATACATTTTTGTGTCTCATATTCACATCACTAGTCTTATATGTTTTATAAAAATGAGTAATACCCTGACATTAGAGATACCAAATGTATAATATATCACTTTCATCCCATTTGTTGTATGTATAAATTACAATCTCATATACCGTGGTTTCACGGTATTTTTAATGTTTTTTTCTTAAGTTTATTGGGTCCAAATCCTTTTTGTACTAATTTTTATGTAAGTATCTCTTTATTTGTAGGAAATCTGTCTAAAAGATGAATGCGGAGGTTTTTGAGCGAGAAATACAGAAAAGTACCACCTATGGATCTTGTGACGGTTCGTCGAGCCCATGACGGTTCGTAAGGGGCATCGTAGTGCAGCTGCTGAAGGACGATGGGGAAGTCTGACCAAGTGTTGGGTTACAGAGTGTGTGACGGATTGTTGTAGCCATGACGGTCCGTCCTGCTAGTTCGTCATGAAGATTAGAGAAGTAGTCCCACTACCCAAATTCCAAGAGTTCAAGTGTTTTGGAACGGAGACCCTCGACGGACCGTTGTTCCTGTCACGATCCGTCATACCTGCCGTCGAGGGTAATGAAGAGAGCAGCAGAAGAAATTGCACAATTATGGGATGACGGAGTCCATGATGGTCCGTCGTGACCACGACGATCCGTCGCTAGGTCTATCGATCCAGCCGTTTTTTTGACAGATTTCCAGCAAATAGAGTCCTTATTTGATTAGGTTTTTATTTTTTAAAAATAGTTCGAAAAACCTCATTTTTGAGGTTAGACTCTTTGTTAGACTCTTGATTTTTGAGTTTCTTTTGTGGATTAGACTTGAGGATTATTGTTATACTATCTAATAGGCTAGTATTTATTAGTACTATCTAATAGGCTAGTATTGATTAGTACGAGGTAATAACTTAGTCAAATATCGAATACGATGCTTAATATGAAGTAAAGATAAGGGTTAGTATAACAACTCACGTAGCCGGACGAAGGTGCGGAGTGAAATTTTCTACATGCCGGATTAAGGATTTGGACATACATAACTTATCACTTTGCATGCAAGATACTAGGAAAGAATTGTTATAGTCACAATTATCAAGTTATGAACCTGTGGGGAACATGTAAACCCTAGTTACTTTTATTAATTGATTAAACTCCAACATTTGAAGCTGTTAGTTGTCTCCTTCAATTTCGCTAGTTATTTTCATTTATTTAGAAATATAAAACCCCCCTTTTATCATATTTGCTTTCAAAGGATGTAATTGACTGAACAATAGTAATAATAGATTGAAGTTAAGTCTAAACTATTTTCCTCGTGGGAACGATCCCAACCTCATTAGTTGGGTTATTTACTTGACATGACCGCTTTACTTCTTATTTGAGAAGTAAGTTTGAGCATATCAAATTTTGGCGCCTCTGCAACGGAAAGTAGCTTTTAGATTAACTTAAACTTATTATTATAGTTTAGTCAATATTTTCTTTATTTTTCCTTGTTTTCCTGTTTTTGATTCTTGCAGAATAATCCTCCTTGTGTGCCAAATACACAGCGAGGAAGAGAACTCTTGTTTCCCTACGATCAAGAATTAGAGCGTACACTACGCAACATGATCGAAACTTTGGAATTAATGATGATTATCCAAACCAGAACATCCCAGCTCTGGTTGATGTTCATGGTCAGTTGTTACCCGATGCTACGGGTGAACACCAACAGAGGGAACAAAATCCTGCTCCACGACCCCAAGAATACTATAGAGTCTATGACAATATAGCAGACTCAGATGGGCCACTTGTCTTGCCCCCTCTACCACCAGGACACACTTTTGTGGTAACTAGTAGCATGATGTAAATGCTCACTGCCAGAGGTTTGTTTTCAGGGTTGCCTTCTAAGGATCCACATGCCCATATAGCCAAGGTTAGGGCAGTGTGTAAAAGCTGTGTAGGGAGGCCTGACTTGGACTTGGATGTAATAGGGCTAAGAGTGTTTCCTCTCTCACTGACTGGAGAGGCTGCTATATGGTTCACTGAGCTCCCTTACAACTCAATTTTCACTTGGAACCAACTAAGGGCCGTTTTCTTAGCACGCTACTACCCGGTCTCCAAGTAATTAAACCACAAAGACAGAGTGAACAACTTTGTGGCACTACTAGGTGAGTCAGTTAGTAGTTCTTGGGATGGATTCACCTCGTTTTTTAGAAGCATCCCAAATCACCGTATAGATGATGAGTCACTGAAGGAATACTTTTATCGGGGACAGGATGATAATAATAAAGCGGTGTTGGACACTATAGCAGGTGGATGTTATGGGGATTATCCTTATGCTGAGATTGCTGAAAAATTAGAGAAAATCTCCCGGAATAATAAAGCTCGGACTAGTAGGTAGTCAGATACCGGGAGAAATACAATTGCAGTGCAGTCTACTCACAACCCAGCCACATACGAGATTCGTCAAGAAATGGCTCAGATGAGAAATTATCTTCGGTTGGTACTAAAATATGTCACTGGGTGTGCAGAAAAGATAAATGCAGTCAACTACGTGTCGAAACCACCGCCACAAAATGCTGAGTGCTATTATGAGGAGGGTTCCTATGCGGTAAATGAGCAGATGGGGGGTTGACCAAGTGACCAAAGCTCTAATCAGGAGAATTGGCGCCAAGGTCAAGGAAACAAAGGTCTGAACTATGGTAACTATAATCGTGAGGGTCATTACGTCCGAGATAGAAACTACAACCGCGACAACAACATCACCAGGGGTAACTATGATAATAGAAATGATAGGAATGGACCCTATGTTCCTCCTCAAAATCGTGAAGTTACTCCTACGGATGGTGGAGGTAGTATGGCGCGAGTTGAGGATATGTTGCATAAAATTATGAGGAGGTTCGATGCTATACACATGCAATATCGATTAAGCAACTTGAGTTACAATTGGCCCAATTATCTGCGAATGTGAACACAAGGCAACCGGGCACTCTTCCTAGCAATATTGTCCAAAATGTGAAAAACGATGGACATTGTAAGGCAATCACTACTCGCGGTGGCAAGCAAACCATTGACCCACCTATGCCATCTAATGAGAAAAATGTGACAAAAGATACTGATAAAATGGTAGATGTTAATGGTGATCTAGAGGATAACACTGTAAAAGATGCTGAAGTGCCTAAAAAGGTATCTCCCATGCCTGGGCCACCACCCCCGCTTCCTCAAAGATAAGTTAAAAAGACCGAGGATGGTAAATATCGGTGTTTTATAAAAATGTTGAAGCAACTTTCTATCAATGTCCCTTCAGTAGAAACTTTAGAACAAATGCCCGGTTACGCCAAGTTTATGAGAGATCTGGTTACAAAGAAAATATCGGTCACTTTTGAGGATGCTGATAGAATGCAGCGTTGTAGTGCTATTGCAACAAGATCTCTGGTACAAAAGAAAGAAGATCCAGGTGTGTTCACTATTCCTTGTACAATCGAGCTATTACATTTTGCGAAAGCATTATGTGATCTGGGGGGAAAACATATATCTCATGCCCCTCTCGATTTACAAGAAGTTGGGTTTGGGTGATCCAAATCCCATTGCGATACGGCTACTGATGGTTTATTGAACAGTAAAAAGGCCTATAGGGATACTCCACGATGTACTAGTAAAAGTGGAGTGGTTCATTTCCGGCAAATTTTGTTATTCTTGATTGTGAAGTCGATTTTGAAGTGCCCATTATTCTTGGGAGGTCATTCCTTGCTATGGGAAGAGCCTTAGTAGATATGGAAAAGGGGCAGATGAAATTTCGGTTGAACAATGAGGAAGTGACCTTTAACATTTGTAGGTCCATGAGGAAGAGTGGTGAGGTCCAATCGGTATCTTCTATATCCGACAACATTGGTGAGACATCTAAGACACAAATAGAAAGACGTCTAGGTGTAGAAGCATTAGCGGCAGTGATAATGAATTTTGATAGCGATTGCACTAAAGAGTATGAGTCATTAGTCGCGGCTCTTGATCGACGTGATGTTCGGTTTAAACCAAAGAAATATGAGTTAGATATGAAGAATCGCGAGTCCCTACCCGCGAAACCATCTATAGAAGAGGCTACAAAGATAGAACTAAAAGCTCTCCCACCTCATCTCAGGTATGAATTCTTATGAAATGGTGACACTTTGCTGGTAATCATTGCATCAGACCTGAATGAACAACAAGTTGAGAGTTTGGTTAAAGCGCTAACAAAATTCAAAAGCGCTATTGGGTAGACTTATGCGGACATTATTGGGATCCCTTCTGGTATTTTCTCTCATAAAATCCAACTCATTCCTGATCATACGCCACGTATTGAGCACCAGAGACGCATAAATCCACCTATGCAAGAGGTCGTGAAGAAGGAAATCATTAAGTGGTTGGATGCCGGAGTAATCTATGTGATCGCCGATAGTAGTTGGGTATACCCTGTTCAATGTGTACCTAAGAAAGTGGGAATGACTGTGGTCCCGATGAAAAAAATGAACTTATTCCAATGAGACCGGTTATTGGATGGAGGGTGTGTATGGATTACCGCAAATTAAATGCATGGACTAAAAAAAGACCACTTTTTAATGCCCTTCATGGATCAGATATTGGATATACTTGCCGAAAAAGGGTGGTACTGTTTTCTTGATGGATATTCGGGGTATAATTCGATTTCTATTGCACCAGAAGATCAAGATAAAACCACTTTTACTTGTCCATATGGGACCTTTGCGTTCAAAAGAATGTCGTTTGGGTTGTTCAATGCACCCGCCACATTTCAGAGATGTATGATGTCGATATTTTCCGACATGGTGGAAGATACTGTAGAAGTTTTTATGGATGATTTTTCTGTGGTTTGTGATTCATTCTAGCGGTGTTTGACCAATTTATCTGAGGTCCTTAAGAGATATGAAGTCTGTAATTTAGTACTAAATTGGGAAAAATGCAATTTCATGGTGAAAGTAGGTATTGTTTTGGGTCATCGCATTTCAGAAAAGGGCATAGAGGTTGATCGAGCTAACGTCGAGGTGATAGAGAGCCTTCCCCCAGCTATCTCTGTGAAAGATGTGAGAAGCTTCCTTGGACATGCATGTTTTTACAGGATATTCATCAAAGACTTTTCAAAGATTGCACATCCATTGTGCAAACTGCTGGAGAAAGATTGTAAATTTTGTTTTGATGAATCCTGTCTTAAAGCATTCGGCGAGCGAAATGAAAAATTGGTGTCTGCACCTATCATTATTTCTCAGGATTTGAAAAATCCATTTGAGGTGATGTGGGATGCTAGTGGGGTTTCTCTTGGTGTAGTATTGGGACAAAAAAAGAACAAAATCCTTCAACCCATTTACTATGGTAGTAAAGCCCTAAATGAAGCTCAGAAGAAATACAAAGTGACTGAGCAAGAACTCCTTGCAGTAGTCTTTGCTTTTAAAATATTACGCTCCTATTTGCTAGGTACTAGAGTTATAGTGCATACTTACAACTCAGCATTGAGATGTTTGATGGATAAAAGGATGCGAAACCTAGGTTGATTGGTTGGGTATTACTGCTACAAGAATTTGACTTTTAAGGGATTGATAGAAAAGGAACTGTAAATCAAGTTGCTGATCATTTGTCCCGTCTAGAGGATGAATCTATGTGAGAGTTAGGGGATAAGACTGTCATTGATAATACTTTCCCCGATGAGCATGTATTGGCTGCTTCACAAGACTTGATTCCATGGTTCGCATATTTGAACTATCTGGCAAGTGATATTGTTCCATCGGACTTGTCCTTCTATCAAAGAAAAAAGTTCATGTACAATGTGAAGAATTTCTTTTGGGATGAACCATACTTATATAGGAGTTATGCCAACGGGCTTATTCGGCGTTGTGCGCCAGAATGTGAGATGTTGAGTGTGTTAGAAGCATGCCATTCCTCACCCGTTGGTGGACATCACAGTGGTGTACGAACCGCTCATAAGATATTACAATGTGGTTACTATTGGCCAACTCTTCATTTAGATGCTCATGATTTTGCTAAAGCATGTGATTGATGCCTACGAGATGGCGACATTTCAATAAAGCAAGAGCTCCCTCTAAACCCCAATCTAGTGATTGAGTTATTTGATGTTTGGGGTATTGACGTTATTGTCCCTTTTTGTGAGTTCTCATGGAATGAACTACATTCTAGTAGTGGTTAATTATATATCAAAATGGGTGGAAGCCATCGCCCTCGCAAACAATGAAGGGAAGAGTGTCACTACGTTCTTAAAAAAGAATATATTATCTCGTTTTGGCACCCCAAGGGCAATTATTAGTGATGGGGGCTCCCACTTCTGCAACAGATTGTTGAAGGGGTTATTGGAGAATTATGGGGTTCGCCATAATATGGCCACTCCTTACGACCCTCAAACTAGTGGGCAAGTTGAAGCTTCGAATCGGGAGATCAAACAGATATCGTCAAAGACAGTGAACGCTAGTAGAACAGATTGGTCATGGAGGCTTGATGATACTATTTGGGCCTACCGGATAGCGTATAAGGCTCCCATAGGCATGTCCCCATACCAACTTGTATATGGGAAATCTTGTCATCATCCGGTTTAGTTACAGCAAAAAGCCATGTGGGCTATGAAGAAGTTGAAAATGGATTGGAGCGAAGTGCTATTTGGGTTTAATGAACTCGATGAATTTCGCCTGAATGCTTATGAAAGCTTAGCCCTCTACAAAGAAAATATGAAGAAGTACCATGACCAAAAAATCGAAAAACGAGAGTTTATGGTTGGGGATTTGGTGCTTTTATTCAATTCTAGGTTGCGCTTGTTTCCAATCAAGCTCAAGTCCAAATGGACTGGTCCTTACTTGGTTACCCAACTATTCCCTCATGGAGCAGTTGAGTTGGAAACTAAGGAGGGTGTGCGGTTCAAGGTGAATGGAAAACGCATAAAAATCTATTTCGGGCATGCTGAATCGGCAAATGAAGTGATCGAGGCATATCATCTTGATGAAGTCTGAGTAATAAAGTGTCCTTAGTCGTGCCGCGACGTTAAATCAGGCGCTTGTTGGGGTCAACCCAATAATTATAGTTTTTCTTTCTAGTAATGGTAGCATTTTCTACTAATGGGTTTTTAAATTTGCAGGTACATCACCAAGAAATTCTGCAGAAAATCACTCTGCAGCAGTCACTGACAGACACATCGACGGTCCGTTGCAGTTGTGACAGACCGTCGCATGAATCTGTCGTGCCAGGTACGTCTTTCTGTTATTTTCAAACTAGGGCACACGCGATAGAACCAACGACGGACCGTCACAACTGCAACTGACCTTCGTCGGGGACTCGTCGCGTCATTAATGAAGCGTACCCGACCCGACCCGGTTGGTTTTTTAAAAAAAAATCATCATTTAAAACCCCACCCCTTCATTTCACCCCTTTCTTTCGCTCTTTCTCCCATTGCCCTCCCTTTTAAACTTCCAAAGATCATAATCCCCCTCTCTTACAACCGATCATTTTCTCCAAATTCCCCAATTCCTAAAATTCACTATGTACTAGTCGGAGTCAGCTGCTGTGGGTCTCTACTTGATCACCAAGTACCTTCCTCGCTTGTTTTTCTCATATTCTAAGGTATGTGTCTCTGATTTCTACTCATTTACTTTGCATTTTTTTGTTTATCAATTAGTACTAGCCTAGTTCTTATTGATGGGTTCATTCTTTCATACAAATTCTGTCTGACCTGGGTTGAGAATCCTCAAAATTGCCATGTTAAAACTTTAGAAATAGGTGCTTTAGCATTGCTGGTTTACTAGGCATCTGGGTTAGACAAATGTAGGTTAAAACACTAACAATTCTATTTGGGTCATAGGGGATGAATGGGACATCCCCAGTTTTGTCAATGAGTTACAGAATGAGACCCCGATGACGGACCGTCGTACCCACGACGGACCGTCATGTGGTTAGTTCCAACAGCCCTAACACTCTACTGTCCAATTTTCTCTAAGTGTCCACCAACGGCCACATGCGACAGACCGTCGTACTCTAGACGGTCCGTCCATCACAACCGTTCTGGTTGTCAGAGACCCTATTCGTAAGGGCCTCTCACTTTTTCTAAGTGTCCTCTAACGGACACATGCGACAGACTATCTTTCCCACGACGGTTCGTCTTGCACAACCGTTCTTGTTGTTAGAGACCCTATTCCTAAGGGTCTCTCACTCTTTCTAAGTGTCCTCCAACAGACACATGCGACGAACCGTCATTCCCACGACGTTCCGTCCTGCACAACCATTCTGGTTGTCAGAGACCCTGTTCCTAAGGGTCTCTCACTTTTTCTAAGTGTCCTCCAACGGACATCTACGACGGACCGTCACACCCACGACTGTCCGTCCTCCATAACCGTTATGACGGTCAGAGACCCCTCTCCCTTAAGGGTATCCGTACTTTTTCCAAGTTTCCTCTTATGGACAACTACAATGGACCGTCATACCCTTGATGGTCCGTCTACATAACCGTTATGACGGTCAGAGACGCCTCTCCTAAGGGTCTCCAAATTTTTTTAAGTGTCCTATGACGGACACCTATGACAGACCGTCATACCTATGACGGTCCGTCCTGCATATACCGTTATACTTGTCAGAGACATTCCTTCAGGGTTCTTCATATAAACATAGTCTAAGTAAGACACGACGGACCCCATAACGGTCCGTCGTACTCACAACGAGCCGTCACCTGGTCCGTCGTCTTTCACTGTTATTATAGAAATGTCATTACATCTTAACTCTTTTATTTATTTTGTCTGGTTTTGCTTGTCTTGTTTGCTCCTTTTAGTACTAATATTGATTCTTTACATGTATTATCTATTATGGCACCAAAACAAGATAGTGTCTATGCACGCGGGCGATCGAAGTCTGTTGCCCCGTCTGCACGCCTGGTTATTACCTCTGGTGATGAGCGTGCCCCTGAGTACGTGCCCCTAGGCACTTCCACCACATCCCGAGTTGCACTTGCTGTCAGAGCCACACCCAAAAAGGTGGCGTCCGGCGTAGTCACTGCCTCCCAGTCTGATGATGAGCGCACACTGACAGGCACACCTTGTGGGTCAGCTACTTATGAAGAAGGAGCGTCTGGCTCCTTAGGAGTTTCGTGGTCGGAGGAAGCCTCTGGATCTGCTGAGGTCCCTGCACCCACCACCGCGACACAGTCTTCCTCGTCTGATGAGGCTGGCAGTTCGGAATCCAAACCCGGTTCACCGACTCGTGCTCTCACCTCGATTACCGACCAGCCCAACCGGTGGTGTGTCGACGGGCAGAATCAAGTCTATTCTGATGCAAAGTTCTTGAATGACAAATGAGTGATGACTCAGACATTTACATTGGAGCAGCGGGTCCTTACGGGAAGTCTCTCGACGATGCTAGAGGTCAAAAATCTCATCACCTGACATCGACTGGAGTGGACAGGGCATCCATTGGGACGTTATAGTTAAGAGAAGGTCTGAGAGTTCTACGCCTCCTACGTAGCGACTCTCAGATCACAGATTGATAGGCGGGCTGCCCCCGCCAAACATGCCCCTCTGGAGCAGGTCCGAGTACCTGGCATTCAGGTTGATATCTCCTTGCCTGCCATCCACCGGTATCTATACGGCAAGAATGTTAATGCCAACCGGACCCCTCTAACCGTCGAGTTTGTCTACCGATGGCATATTTTTAAAGATGGTCAATTCCTGCGTGAGCCATCGCTGAGAGAGACCACCAAGAGGTGGATGGCCCTGCACTTGTCCGTTGATGGAGAGGGTGTTGACTGGGTGACCGAGCCGAAGGGAGCCATCAAGAAGGCTAACCTAACCTTCACGACGAAGTTTTTGTGGTTGTTTCTCCGCCACTTCCTTTCTCCCACAGCCGCTGATAATATAGTCACATGGGATCGAGCAGTACTAATGGCGGCGATGATAGCCGGGTTTTGAGGTGTATTTTGCTTGGCTTCTACAGGCGGTCATGCATGAGAGGGATTTTAAGGTCACAACTACTTACCCTTTCCCGCGCATGATATTTTCTCTCTGCAGGTCCGCAGTTATGCCTATATGGCACGTTGATTAGCTCAAGACCCCGCTGGGCACTGTTGATATCGGCCTTATCAGGGATGAGGACAATGAGTTGGCTCCATACAAAAGGCCCCGTTCAGAGTTTCCTCCACTTGGTGACAATCTGGCTGATACGGTAGCACAGGCCACGGCTACGCAGGCGGCTTCTACTAACACTACCCCGGTCGAGTCTATCCCGGGTAGTAGCACTACCCCGAGCTCCTCTCGCTCAGCCCCTTTCCCCGCTCTGGTCCCGCTTGCTAGGGTCCAGAAATTAGAGGCACAAATGGCTACACTTGTGCATCACATCCAACCTTGGATGCAGAGATCTATTGCTGAGGCAGAAGAGCGCTTGGAGCGGAGAATGGTCCAGCACACAGAGTGGAAAATCGCTGAGGTTCGTCAGCGCTTAGACGCTTTAGAGTTGCGGGTGGTGGCCCATCCATCCCTTCAAGTGGATGTGTCGACCCTTCAAGCTGCGTTTGACAGTCTTCGCGCAGACATCGATATGATCTTAGAGGCTAGGGTGCCGGAGTCTGAGGCCCCTTCTGCAAAGCCTGCTGAAGACACAGTGATGGCGGCCCTATTCGCCACTACAGAGATTCCACCACCTCCCCCTCTAGAGCATGCTAAGAGGCGTAGGGGTCGAGGGGAGGATGAAGCTCAAGAACGGAAGAAGGAGCGCCATGAGATGGAGGCTGCGAGGAGAGCCTCGCATGCTGATGAGGAGGTGCGTCAAATAAGAACAGTAGAGTTAGTTTCTGGAGCGTCTAGCTCCAGAAATGTGGAGATAGTAGGAGGCACTGCTGATTGTGCTTTTGATGCTAAGGACACTAGTGAAGGTGTCCAGATTACAGAGGTAGTGGATTCCGGGGAACTGTACCCACCAGCTTGCTGATCGTTGGCGCTTTGAGTCCCAGGTTTGCTTCACCTAACACTCTTGTCTTTTAATTTTTTTATGCATTGGGGACAATTGCATGTCTTTTTATTGGGGGTGGGGTAAATGGAAAGTGAGTGCTAGGGTAAAGTCTGAGTAGCCCAATTCCCTATCCTCTTTTGGGGTTTTCTTGCCTGTGTTCTTTTTCCCCAAGAGACTGATTACTTTTTCTGTAGATCGGCATGTCTATATCTTGTGTACATAGTTTAAATCTGAAGCATGATGGCTAAAATAATATCCTGATAAAATGGAAAATGATGCATGACTAGGCATAGTAATTGATAAATGTGTGGCACTAAGCATGATATAGAGGTACACCACTGCATGACCCTAAGTCTAAAATGCGAACTAGGTGTCTGATAATCTGGTAGTGTAATGAGATGTAAAGTGAGTATGAGGAAGATTTGAATAGTCCACTATTTGTACTGAGCTAGAACTTGCCGGGTTAGTCCTGCTAAATGTAAACTATAATCGACAATTAGGAAAGCATCATAGGCCCCTATTCAATGTAGCCCATTTTTAGCCTAAATAAAAGAAAACCAAATGACATTTATCCTTCTTTGATCCAAATGATTTGAGCTTAGACTAGACCTTTCTTTTTCACCATAACTGATCTTTTCTGAGAATTATGTGTTGGCCTTGGTCCCTCCTTGGACATGTGCACCTCAGCTTATGCCAAAAGCATAAGTTGAGGGTGGCTAATGTAGTAAACAACCCTTTTTATGGCCCTGACCCAACTTTGGGTATTGTGTACTTTGACTCATGGCAATACAATGAGTTGAGGGTGGCTATTATGAGGAATGCTCTGAAAAGTGGGCTTGCAAAAACAAAGAGAGAGAAAGAAAAAAAGTAATGTGACTCAAGAATCAGCTGAAAGAAAAAACAAAAGAAAAGAAAAAAAAAGAAGAGAGTCACTTACACAAATGAAGAAAGAAGGGAAAATAGTATGGTGAAAAAATATAAGAAATTGGGCGAGATAAAATAATAAAAAGTGGTATGTTTAGCCGATATGTCAAGGAGGACAAAAAGTCACTAAAGTATACCTAAATATACCCTACCTTACCCTGAGCCTATGTTACGAGCTAAGAGAGTCCTATTGTGATCCTAAGAGTTGTATAGCGAACTTAAACCAGTGAAAATAAGGGCAAGCTTATGGCAATATGTATGAATGAGTGTGAATTTGTTATGAGAGTGAGTGTTAAAAGTAATGCTTATACTCAAACTGAAATCATTTTTTGAAAAATGAGGATTTTGTCTTGAAATGAGGACACTAGTTGCAATACCGGAAATATTAGCACCTCTGTGAGAAATTGAAGAGGATAGGTGTTAGTGCATGGTGAGTCTGTATCATGGTCTGATTCCACATAATTCAAGCCTAATAGTGATAGCATGCATAAATATGATGAGATTGATCGGGATTGATAGCCAAATGATTGCGAAGGATAAAACATGGATACTATTGTACAAAGATTTTGTAATGAGTCATAGTGCGTCGCTTGAGAAATAACAACGAATTTAAGTTGAGGGCGTTGATATACCGTGGTTTCACGGTATTTTTAATGATTTTTCCTTAAGTTCAGTGGGTCCAAAAGCCTTTTTGTACTAATTTTTATGTAAGTTTCTCTTTATTTGCAGGTAATCTGTCTAAATGATCAATGCGGAATGTTTTGAGCGAGAAATACAGAAAAGTACCACCTACGGATCTTGTGACAGTTCGTCGTGCCCGTGACGGTCTGTAGGTGGCATCATAGTGCAGCTGCTGAAGAAAGATGGGGAAGTCTGACCAAGTGTGGGCTTACGGAGAGCGTGACGGACCGGCATAGCCATGACGGTCCTTCTTAATGGTTCGTCATGAAGATCAGAGAAATAGTGCCAGTACGCAAATTCCAAGAGTTCAAGTGCTTTGGAACGGAGACCCTCGACGGACCGTTGTGCCTGTGACGATCCGTCATACCTTCTGTCGAGGGTAATGAAGAGAGCGGCAGAAGAAATTGTACAAGTATGGGACGACAAAATCCATGACGGTTCGTCGTGACCACGACGATCCGTCGATCCAGTCGCGTTTTGACAGATTTCAAGCAAATAGAGTCCTTATTTAGTTAGGTTTTTATTTTTTATAAATAGTTCGAAAAACCTCGTTTTTGAGATTAGACCCTTCATTATTTTTAGACTCTTTGTTAGACTCTTCATTTTTGAGCTTCTTTTGTGGTTTAGACTTGAGGATTATTGTTACACTTTTGGAGAATCTTTGTTTTCAATTAATTTCAGTAATTGATTGTTGGTGATTTTTGCTGATTAATCAAGCGAACTTTTGGATTTTACTCTTGCTCATAGAAGTAAGTGCATGAATTCTTATATCATATATTTGAATATTGTGATTATGACTATGGGTAACTAAACTCCATAACTAGGGTTTTGGGAACCATAGGCGAATAATGAGGTAAAACCTAACTAAAATAACAATTCTAGAATAGTGTCTGGCATGTATTGACAATTCTCGCTTACAAGTCTTTTTAACGGATGACCAACGTTAGAACTCTCCTTAATGCTACTTGCCGGACCAAGGAGGTATATAATAGGAAAAGAATTATCAACATAGATTTAGTGTATACTATGTAATAGGCTAGTATTGATTGGTACGAGGTAATAACTTAGTCAAATATCAAATACGATGCTTAATATGAAGTAAAGATAAGAGTTAATATAGCAAAACACGTAGCCGGACCAAGGTGCGGAGTGAAATTTTCTAGATGCTGGACCAAGGATTAAGAAATACATAACCTATCATTTTGCATGCAAGATACTAGGAAAGAATTGTTTTAGTTAGAATTATCAAGTTATGAACCTATGGGGAACACGTAAACCCTAGTTACTTTTATTAATTGATTAAGCTCCAACATTTGATACTGTTAGTTGTCTCCTTCAATTTCCCTTGTTATTTTCATTTATTTAGAAATACAAAACCCCCATTTTATCATTTTTTCTTTCCGAGGAAGTAATTGACTTGACACGACCGCTTTACTTCTTATTTGAGGAGTAAGTTTAAGTGTATCACAATCCACTACATTTATTTACTACATTTTAGTGTTTAACATATATAAACACATTCACTCATAATGATTCATATCATACCGCTAAAAAATCTGTAGAGATACCAAATACAAAATTAAGTATACGCTATTTAAAATTTAGAACTAATCTATATCATTAATATCATAATGATAATAATGAAACATAAAAGACTATATATAAGAAATCAAGTACTGTCAAACTTTTTTCTATCATCTCTCTTTACTTTAAAATTTAAATTGTTCTTTATTTTATATTTCTTCACTATGAAATTGTCTGCGCTTCGTGCGACTCCCTTATTTGCATATTTGGTTGACTCTTTTTTTTGGTAGTTTTAGTGTAGTTGTTAAATAAGTGTTAAAATTTAATATTTTCAGTTACACCTATGTAATGTCGTGGTGTATTAGGTTGTTTTGGAGTTTTAAAATGTCGTTGCTTGAAGGTGTTATTCACATCCTGGTGAGTAGGGTAGATAGCATATAACGGTAAGAGCAAAAATGTGGATCGATATATGGAAAATAAACAACACAACTTTTATAGACATGTACATATTTAGTATGGAAAGTTTGTTTGGCAATAGATAAAACCAAATCCGCTACAATAACAAACATCAACAACATATGATATACAATTAGCCGCTGTTGGACATGTAAAGTTTCGCAAATAACAAAATAGACACTACTTGATCAAACTAATAACATTAAGGTCCGTAGAATAGAAAAAGACTCTACTTTGTCGTTTATATGGTTTCTACATCAATCTCTTTGTTGTCGTCTGTGAATATGTTTCTTCTCTTCTTAGACTTTCTCGAATAAACTCTTCTGTTTGAAATTGAAGTCTCCTATTCATAAGGAATTTCTTTTGAGTATTCTGTGTTTGATCCTCCCGCATTACAGTCTATTGGTTCAGTTGAATCTTCTATTTTCTCTTAACCTGTACATAAAAGTAATTAATGATGATGTATGTTAAACAGATTGTCCGGAAGATGAATGATGTACCTATCAAGATAATATTTATTAGAAGCTCAATAACATTGCATTCTAATTCTTCATCCGGCACATACACTTTTTTTACTACATAGTTTTACGACCCCTATTTCACATTTAAATTGCTCATTTTAAGTTTGTAGACCAAGTTCATCCTGCATATACTACAAATATGGGACGGTACATCAGTGTCACTTTCTAAAATATTTTAACCAATGTGTGAGCAAAAGTATCAAGAAGTTTCTCCGCAACCCCATCAAGGACCAAAACAGTCTTCCCACCAATGTCCTTGACCTTTATGTGTATTTTAAACCTATGTATGCGTAAAACATCGTTAGAAGTTCCTTTTAATGTTTGTTGTGGCTACAACATTAGTTGCTTTCTTACCTACCATATGTAAAAATTAAGGTCTGTGTAAATCCATATATATATATATATATATATATAACAGTAGCATGCCTTCTGCTTATGATGTGAAGGGTTTATT
>NC_028640.1:47091729-47093792 GCF_001406875.1 Solanum pennellii | reverse complement strand
TATATATATATATATATATATATATATAACAGTAGCATGCCGATTCAAGCCTTGTGCTTATGATGTGAAGGGTTTATTATAGTACTTACCTCTATGTCTGTACTCTAGTTAGAATCTACTAACTCTGCAAAAGTCAACTAATTTTAAAACATAGATTCTGCATTTGGAACGTTACTTGCATTTTCACTCTCAATAGTATGTACATCAACTGACTTCTTTGAGAACTTATGGAGCAACAGGGTGATGTTGTCCATTTTAAGACTAACATAAATTTTGCTTGTTGCGGTGGTGGCAAAAATCAGTTCACTTATTATGAAAAAAACAAAATTAAATGTCAATCTCCTAGATATGTGACTATTAAAAAGTTCCAGTAAGTTGAGAAGAAATAGTTACCTCTTAATTCATTTAGAGTAGTAGTAGTAATGATCAAAATGTATGATCCCAAGTGGATGGTATATACGTAATGGTAAAATACTTTATCCTGATCCACCCACAAAGTTATTCTTTCTTTGATAGTCATGTCCTAACTAAATGATAATTATATGTAGTTTTTTTTTTTATGAATGAATTTGAATGTAATGTGATTGAGATAAGAATATTACGGATCATTAAGACTGTGTATGTCGCGTTTCTTCCACTTTGACCTCATACTCTCCATATAACCGATTTCAAGTAAGCATCAAATTACATCTACAAGTTAAGGAGGGATATTATTCACTGTATACGTTAGATACCGTGTGTAACATAAATGGCAGGAATGGATGTGCCTGATAGGACGATGTTGTTGTTGACACTAGAGTGAATCAATACTGCTTGGATACAATTTACAGGGATTTGAACAATATCATCCTGTAGTTTTTGGATGGAATTTATCCGCAAGAATGTTATTTAAAAGTTTGAATACACTGATATGTATTCACCAATTATTTCTCAAACTTTGAAGTTTCTCATAATGATTGCATAACCTTTTGCTCAACTTTTCTCGAAACTTGTTAATTTGATTCTTCCAGATTACCGTGTTCATCAAAGTCCCCTGTTAGAAGTAAATGTGCAAGAAAGTTTGGAAGAAACAAATTCATAATGTTGTATAAACGGAATATGAACGATGCAGTACCTTCTCGAAAAGGGAGTAATTACTTGTTGTTTCCAATTCTTAAAAGGTGTCGCTCCGCATATAAGTTGTGTCGCTGTTGAGACGGTGTGATTGTTGGGGCTGAGCCAACACTAGAGTGTTTGTGTTGTTTGGGTTGAAATGTAGGGGTTCTTAAAGGAAAGGGTATTTTTGGGAATATTTTAAATTAAAAGGGTTTTCTGGATGGTGGTGGCGCCACTTAGGCGGCACTAAGGTTTTCCTATATATATATAGTAGTTCTTGGGAACGTGCATTGCACGTTTGTCCCATACAATTATATAAAATTTAATTATTATATAGAAAATGTTGAAATTAAAACAATTACTTTTATCCATTTATATTTTATTGTCACGACCCAAAACGGGCCGCGACTGGCACCCACACTTATCCTACTATGTGAGCGAACCAACCAATCCAATCCCCAACATTTTAACCATAATGAACAAAATACGATGCGGAAGACTTAAAACTCATTAATAAAAATCGATTAAATAACTTATAAAAATTCAATACTATTTATTCCCAAAACCTGGAAGTCATCACCACAAGAACATCTATCCTCAAATTACTAATCTAAGAGTATCTAAGAAGCTAAAATAAGTAAAAGCTAGTCCATGCCGGAATCTCAAGGCATCAAGACATGAAGAGGAAGATCCAGTCCAAGCTAGAAACAATACCTCACCCTGAAATCTGGCTTGATGAAGACTGGCTAGAGTTGTGGTTGAGTTGAAGACGATGGTACGTTTGCTACATTCCACAAATAACAAAGGAAAACAAATACAAGTACGGGTCAGTACAAAACACGAGTACTGAGTAGGTATCATCGGCCAACTCAAAATAGAAGCAATATTATCTCAGATAACATCATAAAATCAACTAATATTCTTAACAGGTGATAGCAACAAGTATAAAAATCATTTATAACATCACC
>NC_028640.1:47046977-47085430 GCF_001406875.1 Solanum pennellii | reverse complement strand
CTGCTCCGTCACAGAGTTCAGAGACTCAATTTCCTTGAAGAGTCTGTGACAGTCCGTCGTTCCCATGACGGTCCGTCCTGCCATGTCGTCACGAAGTTCAGAGAGTCGATTTCAGTACCCAAATTTCAGAATTCTAAGTGTTTTGGAACGAGACCCCCTCGACTGCCCGTCGTGCCCATGACGGTCCGTCGTGGGTTCCGTCGACTCAGACAGTTTTTCCAGAAATAAAATCCGCTGCTTAAAACGACTAAGCAGGTCGTTACATTTATTCATTCAATAACATTCATAGTAATCGAATAGTACATTTACCATCAAGCGAAAAATATGGAAAACTAATTAAGATACTACAGATTCTAATAATATGAATATATCTATATGAATTATCCTTAATAATATCTCATTAGCCTCCATAAAGAATTTTCTAAGGAGAAAAAATTGACTCAAGCAAAATAAATAAATGAAAAATGTTATTTTTATTAATGAAACATTATGACTACCATTCCGTTGTTCTCTTGATTCTCTCTCCTAAGTTTCTCCGTGATTCTAGAGCCTTCAATAAAGTATTTCTCGAATTGTTTGATGATGTAGACCTCCTTAATATATTGTGTATCTCCGGGACATCCGAAAGCGCTTCGTTGTTTCAAGTCGATCTCCGTGAAGAACTCTGTTGACCACTCCTTCAAAGAGCTGTGAGGTCGATGTTGTAGCTTTCTCCAATTTGCTTAATTCTTTTTGAAGATTTTTCTTGATTCCCCTAGAATGTCATGTACTTCCCTTATTTATAGTTGTAGGGGTGGAAAAGGTTGCATATTATTGGCTAAAGGATGTCATTTTGACACTTGACTCATTGTGATTCATTCTTGTATTTGACAAGGACTATCACCTCATTTCGACACGTGCCGTCACTTTGTTGGTTACAGATGACTAGTAAATGTGACACGTGGCATGGGTTTGGGCTTCAAGGTGAAATGGACCTTGGATTTGAATTTAATTAAATGGACTTAATCATTTGTAAAGCCCAAATTAAGTGTTCATCCCAAATGAAAATGGATTTTATTCAAATTTTGCATGAATTTTAATCAATAGAATTTATGTGTCTACAACTGCCCCTTACTTCGAGACTTGTCAACGTGGAGGCTTGACGAAGTTTGGCCATAAGACTTGAAGTAGTCATGAATATGTTTTCCTTTTTTTTTTAGACTTGTCAACATGTAGGCTTTCCGAATTTGACAACGAGAGTTTATGTCTTAATGAATATGTATTCATTTTTTCGAGACTTCTCTACGTGTAGGCTTGCCGAATTTGACAGCTAAAGTTGGGAAATATTGACCAAACTAAGCCATTATATAAAGTAATTCACCAAAATAATATGTTTTTTAAAAATTTTACAAAACTAGTATAAACGTATTTCACAGTAACGTTTTAGGGTATATTCTATTTTTTAAAAGCTGACGGCGTCAGATTGATATACGTTACTGTGAGTAACGTCTTACTCTTAAAACGTTACTCACAGTAAGGTTTTAGGAGTAAAACGTTACTAAAAAAAACGTTTTAGGAGTAAAATGTTACTCACAGTAACGTATATCAACCTAACACCGTTAGTTTTTAAAATTTGAAATATACCCTAAAACGTTACTGTGAATACGTTTATACTAGTTTTGTAAAATTTTAAAAAAATATATTATATAATGACTTAGTTTGGTAAATAATTCTAAAGTTGGAGTCTTCATGAATTCATTGTTGAGACTTCAAGAGTAGTTGTTCCTTGTTGTCATATTCTAACTAGGCGACCACCAATAATTTCCATGTAGTAGATTAAAGCATTTTTTTTTAAAAAAAAATCTTGCTCGACAACCACATGGACCTTCTATATCGATTTCAAAGAGATAGGTCTAGTGGGTAGTAGCACTTGCTAATTTCCTTGTTGATCACCCTCTTCCGGAAAAATGGTAAACTTTAAATAAGTTGCCTGATGAATATTCTTTTGTTGTTGAAGAGTTGTCGACATGGACAATATTCTTTTGTGGATCTGCACGCCGAGATGGAGCAGGGGCAGGAATGGTGTTGATACCTGCGGAACAAATAATTTTACCGTTCTCATTTGGTCTAGGTGAAACATGTTCCAACAATGCTGCAGAATATTAAGATTTGATTGTGGGCCTTGAAATTGTATGAGACCGAATTTATAGAATATACGTGTCTACACTCCCATATCAGCAAGAAAATGATAAAAGAGAGAAAATATTATAAAATTACATTCAAAAATGAATATAAAGGTCATAAGTTAGTAATTTTAGCACTAATAAAGATAGACTTATAACTTTCATAATTACGTAGAAGATTAAATTAAAGAAGTATAAATCGGTAAAGAATACAAAAATATAAAACAAATAAGAACAAAGACAATATTCATATCCTTCTAAGACTTTAATTATAACAATATTTCTACTAAAAAGAAATACATAAGGAATAGAGTTCTTGATGATACCTCCTCTCCTATAACCAATCAAAATTCAAATGTCTTAATAATGATCCAAGTGCTTAACTCCTAATGAATGATACATAGCATATAAATTTAAAATAATTGAAAATCCAAAAAGAGCAAGAAAAAGTTAAATGATTCTTGACCACATAGATATGTCCGTTAGTTGGACTTCCTAAATGCTAATCGTTAAAACTTATATTTATTACCAAAATTATTTTAAAATGTAAAATACTAAAAAGAAATTCTAAAGGTTGAATATTTGTGGAATATGAAAACAAATCCACCACATTGAATTGAATGAACTAATGAGTGAGAATGTATTTCATTTTAATGAAACATTATTAATATATAGGTAAATTTACTTTTTAATACCAATAATTAAAAGATTGGTCTTTGATTAAATACTCAAATGACTATTCAACCTATAAAAGATAATTTGTAATTCAACTTTTTTTATCATCCCAATTATTGTATATATACATGCGGTAAATGACAATAACCTTGAAAGAAATTCTGTTTTCAATTAAAAACTAAAATGAAATAGGAAAATAGAAGTTCACACAAGAATGAGGAAAATATGACACAATAAGAGTATTATAATTGTTCAACAAAAATTCATGTATTTATAAAAAGTTTAAAAAAATCTAAAATCGTAAAGATAAAACTATGATACAAAATATCATTCTAATTAGGATAAGAACAAATGTTAATATTTAAAAAATAAATACCTGAAAAATTGCCTAATGATTCACATCAACAGGAGGCAATTGGTAAAGAACAATTACTTTTCCATGATGCTTATATAGATCTAGAGATTTGTAGGTTAAGATGAAAAGTTGAAGAGTTACTTAATTTAAATTTCATAAGTTAGTGATATTAGATATGAGGAAGAGGAAAGATTAATTGTTTTTACTTATAGTTCAATACATTTAATTACACTAATTATAGATAAAGGATAAAAAAATTTAATTCATTTAACCACATAAATTATAGAGAAATAATAAAGAATCAAGGATAAACACTTTGGTTATCTAATTTTTTAAAAATAAAAACGCTTTATCTAATTAACAAATTTAATTCATTTAAACACAAGTGCTCTTAAAAGAATTAGACAAAGTCTGTCCATTTCTTGCCGGTAAGGACTACTTATTGGGCCGAAGATCATTCAAAGTTGTACATTCAAGAAGCGATAAGACTTCATGGGGTTTCGGTCTCCATTATTTCAATAGAGGTGCACAGTTTATTGCACAGTTCTGGAAATCCTTCCAGAAAGGTTTGGGTTCAAAAGTGAAGTTGAGCACTGTTTTTCATCCTCACACAGATAGACAAGCAGAAGGTGCTATCCAGACGTAAGAAGATATATTTAGAGCTTGTGTGATCAAATTCAAGGGAAATTGGGATAATCCCCAACCTCTCATTGAGTATGCTTACAACAACAGTTATCATTCAAGAATTCAAATGGCTCTATATGAAGCTCTACATGGAAGAAGGTGCAGATCTCTTATTGGGTGGTTCAAAGTTTGCAAAGAAGGTTTGATAGGACAAGATTTAGTTCACCAAGCTATGGAGAAAGTGAAAGTTATATAAGAAAGGTTGAAGACAACACAAAGTACCCAAAAGTCCTACACAGACGTTAGGAGGAGGTCATTGAAGTTTGAGGTTCATGATTGGGTGTATCTGAAGATTTCACTTATGAAAGGAGTTATGACATTTGGTAAAAAGGTGAAACTTAATCCCCGATATATTGAACCTTATAGATCTCCAAAAGAGTGGTAAAATGTGGCTTATCAATTGGAGCTACCCCAAGAGTTAGCAGCAGTTTATCCGGTATCCCATATTTCTATGTTGAAGAAGTGTTTGGGTGATCCTCCATTGATAATACCAACAGAGTATGTTGGGATTAAGGATTTCCTATCCTATAAAGAAATTCCAATGCAGATTTTGGATCATCTAGTTCATAAGTTGAGGAAAAAGGAAGTTGTTTCAGTCAATGTCCTTTAGAGCAACCAATTCGTTGAAGAAGCGACTTGGGAAGCTGAGAATTATATGAAGAAGATATATCCACATCTATTTTGAATCCGTAGTGAATGCTGATCAAGGTACTAAATTCTCTTCTTATCACTTTATAAGATTGTGTATATACATGTTATTACTTGCTTTTGTGTGAGTGCTGAAATATTGTTACTACCTTTAGCTTAGTGAAAGAATTCTCATTAGAGGAAGAATTTTCCCAATGGGGAGATATTGTAACATCTCGTATTCAAAATAAACTATGTTCAAGATAAGAAAAATAAGAATCATCAAATTTGGAAATATGTGAGGAAATCTGGAAAATTTTTCAGATTTCAAGAGTGAGTTTTAGTCATTTCCGAACGACCATAACTTCTAGCTTAGGAGGTGTTTGAGTGATTTTTTTGTATGAATAGAGATTACGTCGGAATATCTTTACAATGATTCCAAGTTTGAACATTTTTGAGGTCGTATGAGGGAGATATGACTTTCAGAAGTTGGGTTGTTGGGCAGAGGAAATCCCAAATATGGATTTGTTAAGGGTGTTTTGGGGTCTACGCTGATTCCAATAAGTTTTAACAATTAGAAAATAAGTTAGGACTTTGAAAGAAAGGAGAAAACAGGAGAATGGAGAAGAAGACGCAGGAACGCGAAGAATTCATTACGTGGATTGTGCGGGGGTGATCCCTCAGAGGTATGTGGGATATTTTACGTTGGTTACTTCACCAACACATCATTTTGTTTCAGTTCAGCAAAATTGAGGATTTATTTCATGTTAGGAGTTATGTTCTTGAAAGAACGTTTGATTTCTTGTTGATTGGATTATTGGCGGTCATAGTTGATTAGATACTTTTTAATTCGAGTTATTTTGAGTAGAATTCAGTAATTATTGATAATACCAACGGTCCCAATCATTTAGTGAAAGATCTAGGATGTTTTGGAGAGTTTAGAGATGGAAAACGTGTTGAAAATTTTGTTTTGACGCACCGAGGTAGAGGCAGGCGCGACGCGCCTGCAATGCACCAGAAATTGGACTTAGTCAACAAAGGCCTCGCGTGGCATGCCACTAGTGCGCCAGAATCAGGCCTCAATAAACTAAGGCTGGCGCGGCGCGCCACCAGTACGCTCGAACCAACATTTTTTGTCCAGTTTTTGTAGTTTAACCCTTTAAGGTCCTTGCAAGGTACATCCTCCAATGAATTCTAATCTCTTCAAATGATCTCTAAATACAGAGAAATCATCCAGGAACTCAAACTGAAAACTTAAATCCATAATCCATTAAAGGAAAGTTAATATCAATGTCAAGAAAGTTAAGAGTCAAGTCGAAAGTTATGAAGCAAGTTAAAGTTAAGTTATTAAAAGTTTTCAAGAGTCGTATTTAAACATTTTAACTTTGTTTTAAGACTCAAGTTTCAAGTCAAGAAAGAGTAAAGAGTTGAGTTAAATTTTCAAAAGATATAAGGGAACTATGTTATTCTAAGAGTTAATTTTAAAGCTTATACATTTGAGTTAAGTTATCAAGTGTTATAAGGGAACTAAGTACCTCATAGCTTAAACTAAAATGTTTTCAAACCTATGTTTTAAGCAATTATCTCAAATAACATTATCAATATGTTTTAAAAAACATAAGAGCATATATATATATATATATATATATATATATATATATANAATTTTTGATTATCAACAATGAAATATTTTTAAATTAAAAATTTAAATTTTATTTACAATAGATAAAATAAAATGTTAAATTTTGTTATATAAATATACCTTTTTATATATATATATATATATATATATATATGTATATTTATATATATATATATATATGGAAGTAGTATTGAGCAGTGATGTAGGGATACGAGTTTAGAGTAACTCAAGTCGCCACGTAGCCATCATTGTTAGAAAAGGATCATATTTTTTAGATGAACCCTTTTTATAATTTACTAGTGTATTCATTAGGCAGTTCAGGCCTATACTATGGCAAAGTTAGGATGGTCGGGCAGAGTTAGGATGGTCGGGCAGCCTGGGCCGAGTAACGTTATATCATCACTATAGCTTTTAAGTGATGGTTGTCTTTTAGAGAATATCCCATAGAAGTATTGTATTTTCGCATACATGGATTATTTGTATTTTTACATACACCTTAGATATTATTTGTATACTTGTATACATTCAGAGTTTACAACATGCTTTTAGTTATTATTTCTATATATTACAATCATTTTTAAACTGTGTATTTAGAATATGAGCAAGTAGATCATGATTTTAGCAGAGCCAAGGTAAGTTTTCTTTCTTACTCCTTTTCATGTATGAGTGTTGTTTAACTTTCCAACTCGCATACTAGTACATTCAATGTACTAATACCAATTGGCCTGCATCGTTTCATGATACAGACGCAGGTAACCAGGATCAGCACGCACCGCACCGTTGGTTCTGTTAGCATTCCACAATCACTTGGTGATCCTCTTGTCATGCGGAGGACATCCCTTATATTGATCTTCTAGCTTAGTAGTTCAGATTGCAATTAATTTACTTGTTNATTTTTCTCTTTTAAAGTTTGACTTTACACCTTATTTTTGGTATTTAGTACGGTATAATATAATTATTAATTAGTATACAAATAATTCGATATTTGATGATATTTTTAATTTAGTTTGAAGGTAATATGGTAATTCTACAAAGAATTCGAACCATTGCGTCTAGATGCATGAATTTAAATAAAATTTATTATTTAATCTTAAATTGATTATATATATTAATATTTAGTTTTGTTTAGGGATTACATAAGGGCATAATGGTAATTCAACTTTTAAGTAAGAAGCTTCCCACTTATTAATATATGATGATATGATGTATGATACATGATTACATCTATAAGTGTTGCTTTCTCCTTGTACAATTGTCTTGTCTTCACCTCTGTGTTCTTTGAATCACTAAAGTAATTTGTGAGTTCTTATTCTAAAAAATAATATGAATCACAAATTCTTTATATAACCACAGCAAGAGCTTAGGTTGCCATTTTCTTAACTTCGACACATTTAATTTCTTTGGATGTAGCATCAAAGTTATGTATCTCTCCATCATTCTTGTCTATAATATCAACACATAATGCAAACATTACAAATCTACAATCATATTGTTTACCTTCAGATAGAGTTTACACCCATATCCTTCTTAATTTTAAATTGAGGTGAACTATGTTTTATGATGTATCTAATTCCACGTTTTTCCTAATCTTATTGATCTCCAACTTGGCTGAAATGGTGGCTTTGAGATTCGTAAATGAAAATAATTGTCCAACAACAATTTCATCACATTTGTAACCTTCATGACTCATCTCTCTTACTCAAATTCTAGAATATCTCAACAACATCAATACATTCATACTATATCAACCAATTTTGTCGTGTAATTTGAATATTTCACTATTTGGGCAAGAATGGGAGTTGTTGGAGATGACGGAAATTTGAATTTTAAAATTTGTGAATCTTAATAATTAAAATAAATTTTATGTTTATTTTTCTTATGAAGTGCCACTGCCAACTACCGTGATGCATCACACCTAATGTATTGTGAAACTTATGTATAGGGATTGCTTTTGTTTTATGAAATTTTTGTAAAATAGTAAAGAGTAGGAATAGGACAACCCAGCCCGGTGACTTGACGTCATCACAAGCCAGAATTCTCTTTAAAAATTTTATTCCAACAAATAGCCTTCCCCTCCATTTAATCATATGCTTTCCACCTTCCTCTTACGAATTATGACTTTAACAAATCTTCCTCATTCACTTGCAGTAACTCCTCCTTCATGTGCACAACTTCCCATTGCTTCTAATAGATCTTATCTTTCTCCTATGTTGCCTTCAACACAGTGATCACTATCGCCAATTCGCAACCCAAGCATTTGCTCTTAACCTACACTCTTCAAATTAAGCAATACATTGTTTATTTACTCTCTCACCCTCACACCCAGTGCCTTAATTCCCAATTACCCATTAAAGGTGCATTAGCGTTTCATCTCACTCACCAACCTTATTAAAGTGTCTCAAACCTAGACCATATTCTGCACAGAGCGAGAAACGATGGAAAAATTTTCCTATTTACATGATCTATATTATGACATAAATAACACTATCCATTCGCATCAGAACTCAAAAACAAAAATTGTGTTAACATACGCCTTATGAACTCCTTTTAAACATCATACGTCTTGTCTAAAAGGTCCGCACAAATTCGTACATCAAATTCTCAGTTCTTGTGCCCTGTTGTTGAAGAGGTGAAGCACTCCGCGTTCTCACGACCTCACGGCCTATCGAATATTCTTTCCTCGAATATAAAGTCGTTCAACATGACACTGGAAATTCCTCCGGACTCTCCAGGTATTTCACTTTATAAATCTATACTATTGCTATCAAGAATTTAGGTGCCCTTTGTTTGAAGCCATACACAAACCCCACAGCAAATTCCTACTAAACATCCCAATTTCTTCATAATCTCATGGTTTTCCACTTTTCTTCCCCTAAATGTATCTTCTACCGACGGATATAGAAGACAAGTCACAAATAAAGTTAATTTTTGATTAAGAAAATCAATAATGGGTACTGATCTCTGCCGTATATAAATAACCTTCAAGAACAAATCGCCTTTTGTATTACTACTTTTACTGTCGTTTATAATTATTCTTAAACAAAACCTTGCCTTTTGAATTGCTGACCTAATTACTTAATGGTTTCTGGAAGCCTAATTAAGTTAGTTAAGAACATATATACGGACCCTAACCTAATTAGACTAACCTAGCTCTCATAATTCAAAAACCCAAATTCTCTTCCTTCTCTCTTCCTTCTCTCTCTAGTTGAAGAAATCAATTGAAGACCAAGATAGGGGTGGGTTCAAGGTATGAAAAGGGTAGAATTTCTTCATCAGTTTTTAAAGTATGCTATTCCTTTCACCTTTGAGACCTCTTTCCTGAAAGGGTTCCATTAAGTTGACTTCAGAAGTAGGGTTTTCAGGTGGGTCTTTTCCAATCTCAAAATTAATATCGTGAATTGATTTGTTTATGATTTATTTTGGATATTATGAATAGATTAACATGTATTTAACTTAATTATGTTATTTCTTGATGGATTGGTCTAGTTTGTAGAAGATGACCTATTCCCCTTACCTTAGTTTATGATCTTGATTAGAATTCTTTAATGTTGGTTCAATTGAATTTGTTATAAGCTGAATTACTACTGGATGATGATATTTTATCAATTATGAATATATTAGGGTGAATTATAGTCCTATCATGCTATTTCTTGAGTAATTGATCTATCTTATGACTTTGAACTAAGTCTCTTATCTTAAACATTGAACTAGAGATCGAATGTGATGTAGTGATTCAATTAACCTTGTTATCATGTTGGTTATTGTTGTGTGATTATATTACACCCTTATTGGGTTAAGTTAAGTGTTGATGGTAAGACCTTGATGATGGATTATGAAGAAGGCTTGGTAAGTCTTGTGATCCCTACTCTTTACTTCAATTATGGTTAATTGTGGTTAAGTGATGATGTGGTACTGAAGTATATATGATGTTAAGATTGATAGGGTAGGTATGATGTTAAATTGAAATGTCTTTACTATTGTTTGTGAGGTGTCGTCTAAGATTTAAATATTATAAGGATGGTGATAAGTTACCAATGTGTCTTATCATGATGTGAATATTTTAAAGTGCTTAGCTCACTTATATAAATTGTAATGAAAGGACAATACTCATGCAATTATTATTGAGCTATGATGATGATGTTTATATAAGAGGTAGAATCTACGAACTACATAAACCTATGATTATTAATTAAAGGTACTAAAGAAATTTCAAAAAGGGACTATAACTTAGCATTGAGTGAACTAGAGTGAGGAGTGTCCTTTCCCACATGGGGAAGGTAGGATCACTAATGTACTCTTGAGATTTGAGACTCCAATGCATGCATAATAAGGAGGGTCCCAACTATATCTCCTAGTTGTTGATCTATGTTGCCCCCCATAGGCTAGTGGATCCACGAAGTTGCTATATTCATGTTTTGGTACTACCTTGGTAAGTAGTATGCCTTTTTTTGGTGTATCATTCCATGACACCGGATTCCACATTAGCTCATGTGGTCTATGTAGATTAAGGAAAGTTGTTCCCAAAAGGTAAAATGAATTAAGGATTGAACTCTAACTAAGATGACCTAAGGGGTTTAGCTTAGTCTAGACAGGGGTATGGGACTCTACCTATATATTGCACTAGATAGCTTTAAGGGAAGTCTTAGGAGGATGTTCTTATGTATGTAAATGTTTATGTTACATGTAAATGACACAATATGATGTTGATTTACTATAACGCCCATGTACTTTGTCTCTATTGCAAAAGTATGATATTATGTACTCTTAATAATATATTATGTGAAGTTGGACATTGGTTATGGTTCTTGCTTGGTTTACTTTATTAGGTAAGGTTATAGGGATTTGCTTAGTCATTCCAAAAGTGTATTAAAAAAGGTGATGAGTAATGATCTTGCTTTTATTATGTTGAAATATACTCTTATTCATGCTTGGGCTATTATAACTTGATTATGGAGTTACTTTGACTATGTGTTCAATTATGTGATGTGCATGCTGCCTTGACTAGACTTTGTTTTGTTCGTCTTGTGATGTACATGCCTATGACTTATGAATATGTTTTATTTATTGGTATGGTCTTCTTGAATGTGCATAAGGGTTTTATAAAGTAAATTTCGTACCTTTATGAATTGTCCTGTTTCTTATCATGATTTCACGATATGTTTGCATATTGTCTCATACTTAGTACAAGTGGTATACTTACCCCATTTTCTCCCTTTTCCCCAACATTTTAAGTTCATTGAAGGGATTTTGATACAACTTTGAAGGAATAATTGGAACTCTCATTCATCCAAGTTGGGTAGGTCCTCACATTACGAGGGCAATGCCATTATCAACATTATGAAGTTGTTTTTAGTTTTTAAGACTCTTATGTTCTTTCCTTTTCTTTGAGTATTAAACGTTGTATAACCTATACGTGGTCATGTTATATTGATGTATGGGCTACTCCCAAATTATTACACTATTGGTAAATGGTTATGAGATGAGACATGTCTTTGAGACTATCATATATTATATATATATATATATATATATATATATATATATATATATTTGTGTGTGTGTGTGTGTAATAAAATTAGAAGACTAAGTGCTTCCTATATGAAGGGTTTAAGTATTCTTGAAATAACTATTATGTGTATGTAGAGGTCTATGTAAACCTCCATGTAGTAGAAATTTTTACAAATTTCCGCATTTTAACCTATAAATGTAATGATGTAGGCTAAGAGGGTAGTCTTTGTTCTCAAAGAGGACGACGACGCCGGTTACGTCAAGGGGGTGCTCCCAGCATATGATGTTTGTACAAACTCTATGAATAAAAATATAATTTTGCAATATTTAAACTTTTAACCTAAGATAATCAAACTTAGAGCAAAAGAAGAGAATATTCGAAAATTTCCTCTTACGAATCCATCCCCATAATTGAAGTATTTCTCCATATATTTCATCACTGGTATGTGGGATTGAACTAGTACGTTCCTTTCATCCACTAAGTCCTTAGAATTCAGTCAGATTCTTGATCCTTGATATCTTGATTAGATCAAGAGTTTCTAAAACCTTGAATATTTATTATGATATAGCTATTATAATGTTCCTAATAAGATTATCATGTTTTTTTCATGAAATTGTTGATTAGTTATTTGAATGAAATTTAAAACCATACTATTGTAGATTATCTTAGTTTATCAATAACAATTGCTAGGTCAGTTGAACAATTAAGCATACCTCAGATTTTGAATGTTCATTGTCAGTACTTAAATGTTGCATTTTCTTTTCCAATAATATTGTTATATTGTGTCATACACATTCCAATTTGGAATAGGCCTAGCATTTAGTTAAATTAGGGTTCAACGTACCCTCATAGTCTCAAATCTACATGCCCCTGTAGGAGTATAAATCCCCTCATTGGGCATCAAATTTAGTGATCATACGAGTAATTCCTTTATACTCTGGAATGGAAATGTATATTAGGTCCTCTAAATGGGGAGCATACATCGGACTTCACGTTTAACTCATGTTATTTGATGTCGGTTAATAGTAGCTCCCACAATCAGACTCTAGTGTATTTGACTAGGTTTTCAATATTTTAGTATTCAGTCTAAGCATTTTAATAATCAGTACTTCCTCATTAACTTCAGATCAGTTCATATCAATTTATTTCAGTATTTACATTATGTTCAGATGCGTCATTTCTCAGTTATCCTTGTTCAAGTTACATATTTTTTCAGTTATATTCTTATCTCGCATTCTCCGTACATTCCAAGTACTGACGCATACTCAGAGCTACATCCTTTCATGATGCATGTTAGGGTAATCAGCATTCAGATCACGCATATATTTGGTTCCCGATCCATACTCAGCAGCATTAGGGGTGAGTCTTCTTACTTTTAGGACAACAGACATGTTTTCCATTTTGAACTTTTATTTCCGTTTCAGTTTTTCCTGGGACATGTCCCAACAAATCAAGTTAGTTAGAGACTTTGTTAGATATAGTTTTATATTCAGCTGTAGCATTTGAGTGATTGTTTAGTATCACTTAACATTTAGAAGTTTATTATATATTCATATTTGTATGCGTATTTCCCATCTTTCTTTTATCTCATAATTTAAGTTGTTGCATAGTATCCTGTATTCTGTATTTATAGTATGCTTATGATATACCAGCTAAGGGTTAGCTTGGGGTCACTCGTGATCCCATATCCCGTGTTTCTGCCAAGTGGATAGCCGCAACGCGTGTCACTTTTCCATCAATACACACAAAGATTCATGAATAAAATTGGTAAATCTTAATATTTCTTGTTTTTACTAAGACATAATGTCTTATGAAATTATTTTTAGAAAGAACCAAATAGAGATAATTAATTTAGTGATAGATACTACTGAAAGTATTGAATTAGTTATGGGATTTGTCAGTAATCCTAACTAATCCATCACTAAAAACCTCATTGCTAATTCATGAATTTTCTTTTAGTTTTTTTGCGCTAATCCATAGCTAAAAAAATTAGCATGAAATTTTATTATTCAGCTATGAAATTTCATCCATCTTAATTCATTATTTTCAAGTAGGTTAATATACTCTTAGACCAATATCTCGTCAAGGATGAACGACAACTTTAAGATCAATATATACTCGGAAAAAAACAAAGATGTGGTTAATTTCATAAATTTTCATATAATTATGACCTTCCACTAAGATCATATAACTATGGAAATTTCGTGAAAAAGTAATCAGAAAATGGCTACCTCATTAACTTACACAAAGTCATGTAGCCGAAAAATCCAACTTTAATTTTTCACTCTACATAAATAATCTAACTGTTTTTTTTTACTCATTTTTGCTAGTCTACTTGAGACTGTGTTTTCATTATATCATTAAATTTAGCTTAGAGACTGCAATCTAAACTTATAGTTCCAATATAACAATTCTTAAGCTACGTAAATGTTTAAATACTAATCCTAAACTTTAGGCTCTACACCCTGCATGTTCTTTTTACCATGAATTTAGGTTATTTTATCTGACTTGAATCATCATAAATTCTAACTTATGTGAAAGAGAGAGAAATTACTTACTAGGAATTGGATCAATAAGCTCAGGGGTACGCTCCGTATCCGCTGGAAGAGAATCCCCTATTTGACAAATATATTGATCTAGTTACGAAACCATGCGAAAAAAGGGATTCTCTTGAAGCATGAATTCTTCTGTCCATGAATCCTCCTTTTATTTGTTACGAGACTAGAGAGAAGTTTCTCTTGCACTAGGGACTAGAAACTCATCTCTCTCTCCTTCAGTTAAAACACAACCTATGATGATTCAAGTCAGACAAAAAATAACTAAACTTAATGATAAAAGATCATGTAGGGTGTAGAGCCTTAAGTCTAGGATTAATATTTAAACATTGATATAGCTTGCGAATGATTATATTCATATAAGATTGAATTATATTCATGATGTAGGTTCACGTCCTCAGCATTCAGATCACGCATAGATCAATTCCCTATCCATACTCAACAACATTAGTGGTAAGTCTTCCTACATTGAGGACAATGGACATGTTTATTTCTTTTTTAGTTGTGATGATGACATGTCCCAACAACTCTATTTAGTTAGAGACTTTTTAAACATAGTTTTAGATTTAGCTTTAGCATTTAACACTTAGAATTCAAATATATATTCAAATCAGTATTGGGTATTTCCCAGCTCCCATTTATTTCATGATTTTAGCTTCTGCATAGTATCTTTTATTTAGCTGTTTTAGTATGCTTAAAATATGTCTTTTCAGGGTTAGCTTGGGGTTACTCGTGATCCTAGGGCTCGTGTTTATGCCAAGGAGTATAGGCCTTGGGGCGTGGTACCTGTCCCATCAATACACACAAAGATTCATGAATAAAATTGGTTAATCTTATTATTTCTTCTTCTTACTAAGATAAAATACCTTCAGAACTTATTTTTACAAAGAACCAAATAGAGATCATTAATTTAGTGATCGATACAACTAAAAACATTTAATAGCTATGGAATTATTGGTAATCGCTAACTAATTCATGATTAAAAGCTCCTTGCAAATTCATCAGTTTTCTTTTCTTTTTTTGGTCTAATGTATAGCTAAATAATATTATCATGAAATTTTATTATTCAGCTATGAAATTCCATCCATTGGAATTCCCTATATTCTAGTAGACTAATATACTCTTAGACCAATAGCTCATAAAGGACAAACGACAACTTTATGATCAATACATACCTCGAAAAAATAAAGATGTGGTTAATTTCATAAATAGTCATATAATTATTATATTCCCACTAGAATCATATAACTTTGGAAATTTCATTAAAAAGTAATAAAAAAATGCCTACCTTATTAACTAACACAAAATCATTTTTCTGAAAAATCCAACTTTAATTTTTCACTCTACATGAATAATCTAACATTTTTTTGTTTACTCATTTTTGGTTTTCTACTTTATTCCATTTTATTGACCTTGAAGACAACAATCCAATCTTTAGTTACAATCTTTAGTTACAAAATAATCACTCTTAAGCTACATCAGTACTAATCCTAAACTTTAGGCTCTACAACCTACATTCTTTTAATCATACATTTAAGTTTTTTTTGTGTGACTTGAATCATTATGTATTGTGATTTATGTGAAGAGAGGGACATGACTAACTAGGAATTGGTTCAATTGGCTCGGGGCATACCCCCGTATCGGCAGCAAAAGAATCCCCTCATTGACAATATATTGCTCTAGTCTCATAACAAAGCGAAAGAAAGGGATTCTCTTTAAGCATGGATTCTTCTGTACAGAAATCCACCTTTGATTTGTTACGGGACTAGAGCGAATCTTTCTTGCACTAGGGTCTAATATATGTGCAAAAGTGTGTATTCTCTTGCAGCAGATAGAGGGCATGCCCTTGAGCCTTTGGATTCAATTCCTAGAAGTCATGTCTCCCTCCTTTACATAAAACAAAACCTATGATGATTCAAGTCGGAAAAAAATAACTAAATTTCATAATAAAAAGAGCATGTAAGTTGTAGAGCCTAAATTCTACCCTTAGTATTTAAACATTGGCGTAGCTTAAGAATGATTATATTAATAAATACTGAATTGTGGTCTAATCTGAATCTAACTAAAGAAAGAATAGTTATATAATGAAAACACCATGTCAAGTTGAAAAGAAAAAAGAGTAAACATGGATATATATTATTTTTATACATACTAATATTCTACAATATTTCCACGTTACTCCTTACATTCCACATTAAGTGTAATTTATATGGCAAAAGACACCTATTAAGAAAAATTCATCAAACATAGAAAAAAAGAGGAGGAAATAGGCGACCAAAACCCTTCATAGAATGCAACACGTTTTCTTCAGTTTTTGCCCAAAAATTGAAGGATTTCTTCATTGATTTAGTCACTAAGTAATGGGATTTCACTAGTGGGTTCCTTTCACAAATTAGGTCCCTAGAATTCAATTAGATTCTTGATTTATGTATCTTGCTTAAACCAACAATTTATAAAACCTTAGATATTAGTTGTGATTTAGTTATTAGAGTATTCCTAATTAGATTATATTGTTTTTGTGGAATCTTTGCTTACTTTTTTGAATGAAACTCATAACCCTAGTTGTGTAGATTCTTTTAGTTTATGAATGATACATTCTAGGTGAATTAAACAATTATACATGCATCATTTTTTGAATGTTACATTATCAGTTTATCATTGTTATATTATACGATTTTCAGGTTAGTATTTGAGCTATTCAATGTTTCAGTTATGTATGTTAGATATAAATATTCAATTTGGAGTACGCATAGAGCCGAGTGGACCAGGTTTTAGTATACCCTCATAGTCCCAGAACTACATACCCCCGTAGGCTAAGTCCTCTTTATGGGCATTAGTTTAAGTGATTACGCCATAAACGCCTCTATACCCCTGGCAAGGTATATCGGTTCCTTCAATGTGGTGTGTGCATTTGACATCATAGATAACTCATGTGGTTGTTCTGTCGGTTATTAATGGCTCCCATAGTCAGACTCTAATGTATTTGAACAGTTTTACAGTTATACTTCAAGATTCAGTCTCATCATGTTCCTCTTGCAATAATTTATGTGTAATCCTTATTGAATTATTTTTCGTGATTTCAAATCAAAAGTACTAGAATCGAAATTTTGAGCATACACACATAAAATGTTATGAAGGGAATTGTTTCCTTGTTCTAGTTTGAACCAAAGGATTCTTAATGGAAAACTTAAATTAGGATAATTGTTAGCCCCTATATCGAGTTGTTGTAGATCAATCCATTCTTTTGGTGTTATAGTTATTAGATGGATAAATTGAGCTGGTTGGATAGGATATTAGTACAACTATTGGTTACCATTTTGGTTCATAATTATGACTTGATCATCTGGTTTTCCGAGTGAGCAGTTTTAAAATCTAAAGAGAAAAATATGATAAACCATTAAAATTAGTCATATCACGAGCAAAAATTTTATCAAAAGAATTTTAAACATCATTTAATGAAGTCTCCAAGTATAACTTAGGAGCTACAAAATTTTCAGGTTTATTAATATTACAACTTCTTAAAACCGCAGTTATATCCCAATCATGATCACCCAATTTAAATCTATATAAAATGATATCTACTTAGATGAAAAAAAAATAAAAATGAGCAGATAAGAGAAACTAATAATGTTTTCTGCTCAATTAGAGAGAGAAAAAATGATTCAAAGAGGGGGGTTTCTAATGAAGGAAGTAGATGATCAAAGAAACGTTTAGTGGGTATGACATTATAACTGAAAGGTTAAGATGAAGAAAAGTGAACCAATTTCAAAATATATTGATAAAATTAAAGGGCTATCTACCTATCCCGGTGCATCCATATTTAATTTACAGTTAATCCACAATAAATATTTTTTTCTATTGTAGAATGAGTGGGAATAGAAACAAAAGATATGTCAAAGATTATAATGTGTACCTTTTGTTTAAGATCATACATCTCATATATTATTGTAACAACTCGAGAGCACCTACTAGTCGTAACATGGTGTATTCCATCTAAAAGATATCTTACACAAGCCCTCAGAATTCATTCATCAAATAGGCATTATAAAATATGGAAGAATTTAAATATTTCTTTAAAACATAACTTGAATGGTATTTCATAAGAGCGGAAGTCTTTCTAACATTATTGTCTCAAACCGTCTATGAATGACATGAATAAAAGTCTTTGGATACAGACACATAAAGTCTAAACTATACAAGTAAATATCATAAAGGTAAATAGATATTGTCCTCGAAGCAATGAGGACTCAGAAAGATCTTCAATCTTCTAAATTTTTGAAACTCTAGCTTCCAATAGAAACTCAGAGTTCCAACCCTACATTTGGTTAGAATGTAGGCAATATGCGTTAGTACAAAAGTATTAAGAATGGAAGCTACAATAACATCATAAGAGTATCTCAAATTGTTAGTCAACATAATACATAATTGTAATTTGCTACTTCAACCATCTGTCTTTTATACTCAAGTGAACTACGTCCCAAGCCACCTCCACGTATACTTGTGCAAGTCAAAGGTAGCATCCCATACTACTACCTAAGCTAAGAACCTCTTCGGTAATTCTTGGTCATAGACCTCATTCAAACTTAAGTAGAGCACTATACCCCTACGTCACCTCAAGGCACACTTGTGCAATGCATGTGGGGTATCCCATTCTACCTCACACACTAAGCATATCTTGAAGTCACCTATTCATGTGTTACTCCATCTTAAGTGTCACTAAGGACCTTATTTCATATTTTACAAGGAACTATCATCTTAAGTCAATCTTAACATGGAAGTGAACTATAGCCACTACATAAGCTAGACATACTTCATAAGAGGACATTTCATAAGTAGCTTCAAGTCATACTTTTGTCATGAATGAATGACATACCATTCTTCCTTTCACGCTAAGTACTCATTTAGGCTATCTTACTCAATGCTAACTATCTTTCATACTAGTCTATCAAGAATAGCATACTATCATACTATCTTTCTCTTATATAGTTATATATGAACAATCTAGGAGAAGCATGTTTTCTCATGTAGAAGGATTCTAGGTTTACCTAATTACCTAAAATGAATCAAAGAAAGTTATATTGTAATAGCTTGATGTTGAGACTTGTGTTTCCTTCATGTAAAGCTTGGCTTATTAAAATAAGACGAAGGTTGGAAGCTTGAGATGGTAAGTCTCATGGTAGCTTGAGATAGTAAATCTCATAGTATCTTGAGATAGTAAATCTCACGGAAGCTTGGGGATGGTGATTCCCATGGTATCTTGGGTTTGATAAATGAACTCTCATCAAGATAGCTTGAATTAGAATGATTAGAATGCCTTATAATAACTTCACTTGGTTAGGCCAAAACCATTTCATGGTAGCTTTAGGATAGATGACTTATACTCTCCTAATGGTAGCTTGATTGCATGCAAGGTGCAATTCATCTAATAAGTTGAGTTAGATTACTCATCGAAGTTTAGGGTTGAGGATTTATACTCCTATATGGATAGATTACATCTTGATGATTGGGTGCATGGTTGCTAGGTGGGTATACTTACAACCTTCCTATGATAGCTTTGATCACATGATATGATGTTTTCCATGGTAATTAGGTCTAGTATGATAGTATGATATTGTTGATAGACTTGTATGAAAGATAGTTAACATTGATTAAGATAGCCTATACGAGTACTTAGTGTGAATGGTAGAATAGGATGTCATTCATACATGACACAAGTATGACCTAAAGCTACTTATGAAATATCCTCTTATTAAGTATGCCTACCTTGGGTAGTGGCTATAGTTTCCTTCCATTTTAAGATTGACTTAAGATTATAGTTTATTGTCAAATATTAAAGTAGGCCGTTAGTGACACTTCTAAGGCGGTAACACATGAATAGGGTGACTTCATGATATCCATAGTGTGTGAGGAAGAATGAGATGCCCCACATGCATTTGACAAGTATGCCTTGAGGTTTCCTACGGGTATAGTGCTCTACTTAAGTATGAATGTGGGATATCACCAAGAATAACGAAAGAGAGGTACTTAGCTTAGGTAGTAGTATGGTATACTACCTTAGTCTTGCACAAGTAAACTAAACGGTGGCTTGGGACGTAGTTCACTTGAGTATAAAGGACAAATGGTTTAAGTATAAAATAATGATTATGTTTTACGTTGACTTTTTATGATATGCTTCTTATGTTATTACCTCTTATGCTTATGTCTTATGTTGTCTAGACATTTGAGATGGTCCTATAATGTTATGTTAGCTTCCATACTTAGTACCTTTGTACTAACGCATATTTCCTACATTCTAACCAAATTTAGGGTTGGATCTTTGAGTTTCTCTTTAAGGGTAGAGTTTCAAGATTTTAGAAGATTGAAGATCTTTGAGAATTCTCAGGTCTTTGAGAACAATATCCATTACCTTCATACCATTTACTTTTATGTATTAGACTTTATGAGGGCTGTGTCCCATGATTTTATTCATTTCATTCATAGATGGTTTGAGACAATAATGTTAGAAAGACTTCCTCTTTTATGAAATATTTTTTTTGAGTTATGTTTTAAATTCTTCCATATTTTCTAATAAATGTGATGAATGAATGCTAATGGCTTGTATAAGATCTCTTCGAGATCGAATATTCCATGTTACGACTAGGGGGTGCTCTCGAGTCATTGCAGTATGATATGAGATGTATGATATTAAAAAAAAATGTACGCGTTACTATCCTTGACTTCTCTTTTGTTGCTAATCCCACTCACTCTAAAGTAGAAAAAAATATTTATTGTGCATAAACTATAAAGTAAATGTGGATGTGCCGGGTAGGTAGACAGACATTTAATTTTCTCAGTATATTTTCGAAATTATTTCACTTTTCTTCATTTCAACCTTTGAGTTATAGTGTCATACCCACTAAACGTTTCTTTGATCATCTACTTCCTCCAGTAGAAAACCCCTCTTTGGATCATTTCTCTCTCTCTCTATTTCAGTAGAAAACATCATTAGTTTCTCTTATAAGCTCATTTTTTATTTTTTTACATTTAACTAGATATCATTTTATATAGATTTAAAATGAATTATCATGACTCCGATATAGGTGCGGTCGTAAGAAGTTAAAATTTTAATAAACCTGACCATGTTGTAGCTCCGAAGTTATACTTGAACTTCTTTAAATGTGTTTGGAATTCTTTTGATGACTTTTTTGCTCCTGACATGACTAATTTTAATGGTTTATCTGAAATTTTCTCTTGAGATTTTGATAACTGCTCACTAGGAAAAAGCAGATGATCAAGTCATAATCATGAAACAAAATGGTAATCAACAGTTGTAATTACATCCCATTCAACCATTTCAATTTATCCAACAAATCTCTTTTCCTCCATCAACAACAAAAGTAGTGTGTGTTCCACCAACAACTAGAACAACAAAAGAATGGATTCATCTACAACAACTCGATATAGGGGCTAACAAGTATTCTATATTTAATTTTTTCCATGGAGACTCCTTTGATTCAAACTAGAACAAGGTAACCATTCACTTTATTACATTTTATGTGTGTATATTTAAAATTTCGATTTTAGTACATCTGATTTTAAATTAGAAAAAATAATTCAATAAGGATTACATATAAATTATTGCATATGACTCACAATTTTGATTTAGCACTTCTGTTTGAAAGAGGAAAAATCATGGTTCTTTGAGACATATATTTCTCAAGTCCCGTAGCCAAGTGAAAAAGGGGATTCTCTTGAAGCATGAATTCTTCTGCCCATGAATCTTTCTTTGCTTTGTTACAGGACTAGACCAATATATTCTTGCGCTAGGGTCTAATATATGTGTCAAAGAAAGTATTCTCTTGCAACGGATACGGGGCAATCCCTTGAGCCTATTGATTCAATTTCTAGAAAGTCATGTCTCTCTCCTTCACATAAAACACAACCTATGATGATTCAAATCAGACAAAATCAACTAAACTTCATGATAAAAAGAACGTGTATGTTGTAGAGCGCAAAGTCTAGGATTAGTATTTAAACATTGATATTGCTTAAGAATGATTAATTAATATAAGATTAAATTGTAGTATATTCTCAATCTATCCAAAGAAAACATGACTATAAAATGAAAACACCATCCCAATTAGTAGAAAAGAAAAAAGTGTAAACATGGAGTTATATTATTTCGGCAAAAGGGTCTAACGAACCCTTGTACTTGTGTCAGTTTGTATTGTGAACTCTTCTACTCATACATTTTGTCATCTGGACCCCTGAACCCATCTACAGTCACCATTTTTAAAAAATTTTCGGACTTGGCCTCCTATGTGGCAGATACAACCAAGGGGCGTGTGATATACACCTAAGGAGAGTGAAATGTGGTTAAAAGGGTCTAATAGACACATTAGGATTTTATAAAGTCTTCTTTCCCATTCACATTTAAAACTATTTTTGAAAATTTTGAGATTTTTCTTGCCTCTTTTTTGATTTTCTTTCTCCCAATTTCTTGTCCATTATTTTCCTCGTTTTAATCCTCTTTTATTTCTATGTATTTCTAGTTAATTGTTTGCTTCATTTTATGGTTAATCCTATTGTAGTTTTCTACATCATCACGAAAGTTATTTTTCTTAGAATCATATAATATATTAAATATCATGAAACATGTAATTGAGAGCATAAAAAAAGAATCCCCAAAAAATTTTAAGGAAATTAGTATAATCAACTAAAAACGTAAAAATTAGAAAGAGAGATAAATAGAAGATGAAATCTAGACTACAGAACAAACAAATACGAAAATAAGTCACAAAATTTATATTCACAAAATAATAATCAAATGAAAACAACAAAAATACTCAACCAATTTTATGGGAATGAAGAAAAAAAACGAGAAAGAAAAAATGTAGGTATAGATAGCCTCAGATAGATACATGTCTACGACGATGTCAACGCACTGTGCTTTTTTTATTTTGATGAAAACAAAGATGAATTCCTTGATTGGTGCTAAAAAAAGTGAAAGAGTAGAAAATGTTGCTAAAAAAAGTGAAAGGTAGATGAAAGAGAAATGAAATAAGATTGTGGGGAAAGTGGTGGGTTTGGTGGCAAAAGGTAAATTAAAATCATAAATGTATTAATTAAATATTATAAAAATTTCAAGATGACATGAAGTGGGGTATATATACACGAGTCTTTTTGTAATTATTTTTAAATTTACGTGTCACGCATTTGTGGTACACTCACAATAAAAGGGTAAAAAAGTTGTTAAATATGTTGAATTTAGCTGGGTTCAGGGTCCAGATGACAAATAAGTAAGTAGAAGAGTTCACAATACAAACTCATACAAGTACATGGGTCCACCAAATCATTTTACCTACTATTTTTACATATAATATTATTCGATAATATTTTCATTATACTCCATATATTCTCATATTAAGGGTAATTCTTAAGGCAAAGCACACCTATTAAGAATAATATTCAAGAGCATAGGGTAAATCATAATTTCAACTATTGCCCTTTGTGATATTATAAATATATGGGAAAATAATGCACAAATATCTCCCTAGACTATGACCGAAATTTCAAAGTCACATCTTAACTAAAATAAGGTACTATTACCCCCCTGAATTTTTTTTTGTAATTTTGTGCACCTTTTGGGATTATAGGTCATCCAAATATCTCCCACGCACCTCAATTGAGTGGATTCACGGAACGTGCCACGTTAGGCAAAAGTTTCACAAAATTACAAAAAAAATAAGTCCAAGGGGGTAATATCTGTTCAACCCGATTTTGAAAACTGAAGGGTTTCGGAGACGATTTCGCAACTTTGGCCAATTTGTAAGAGTTTTTGGAAAATGTTGAATTTAGGAGTCGCCACTTAATTTTTCAGAAAAAATTAGGAAAACCATTTAAAATGAATCTTAAAATAAAATCAGAAATGGGTAAGGGTTCAAGTAATTCTCTAAGGAAAGGTTTAGGCACTTTAGAGAATCCGCTACCACGCGGTTGACCGATGGATTTTAAAATGGCTAATTTTTAAGAAAGACTTACGAATACTAAAAAATTCTTATTTATTTATTTCAAACTACTCAAAAATTCTTATTGAAAACTTAGATAAAAATCTCTTGATATTTTGCAAGATCTCAAGAATTATCCTAAGACTTAAAACTTTTATCCGTAGTCATATTTTGAACCATACAAATAATTCAACATATAAACATGGATTACAAGACTTTGTTCAACAAATATGAAAGGATATTAAAAATCCTCAAGTCATTCATACAAAGTTATAAGACAAATTAAATACTAATTTAGTTTAAGAAACTTAACAATTTTATCCTATTCAAAAATTCGAACTAAATAGTTAGTTCAAACTCGTAAACATGGATTCAAAGCCTTTCAATAACTATGAAAGAACATGAAAGTCCTTAAGTTATTCTATAAGCTTAACATACCTGTCTCTCTTTTCATGATTTCGATGGAGGTTTACTCAAGGAGAAAAGAATGCAAGAAGGGGAGTCTCTTGAACTCAATAGAAGAGTGTTCATGCAAAACAAAGTAAGAGAAAAACAATAAGCAAATAAATTATATGAATAACCATATGAGTAATGATAAACTACTATGAACGAAAAATACACAAAACACAAATTGCTATCAGACAAACCAAATAACAAAAATGATTAATATATTAATTTGTGTGTAAGCAGATAACCAATTAGTTAAAAAAAACACTGCCTTGACTCCAACAAAATAGGAAAATGCTCTATGTTGTAACCTTCAAAAGTGATTAATGCAAAATTTGTGTATTACCCAAAAACTAGTTCATGTGCTTAGTAAATGACATTCAATACAAAGTTCACGCTACCTCAAAACTATTAAAAATCAAATCTTTTGGAAAATTTTGCAACCAACTACAACAAAATCTCAATTTTTTGACCATTCCAAACCTTCTTGAAAGCATATGTTAATCTTAAACAACGACACACTAAGTTAACTAAAAATCAAAACTTTACGAGATAGAGAGAAAAGAAAACCAACTAAATCTTAAATAAAAGTCGAGAAAACAAATACCATTACCTGAAACTGCATTCTCCATAACACTAATTACAACAATTTTGATAGGAATAGATATCTAAAATTCAATCACAGAGTTTAAACATACTCCAAAAAATGAAAAAAAAAAAGAGACAAACCTCTATGTATTGAGTAAAATATCTTAACCTATCACTCTTATAACAGAGAATACAAATAAATATCAATACAAATATAGAACCTTGGTAACATAAGCAACTAGTATTTTAAAGGGAAGCTTGAATATTAACAGTAAACTAATGAAAATTCTAGCAATACGTTTATTGGAATTTTTATAAAGAAGACAACTTCATATATTCAAAAAAATAAAACTGGATGTGTGTGTGTGTGTGTCTATATATATATATATATATATATTTTATATGTATACATATTTAAGGAAAGACATAGCTTAAGGAATCCTCTTTTATTACTAACTATGAAGTCCACATTTTAGTCAAGAAACACATGAGTGAAACATGAAGAAACAAAGACATGAAATTGGGAGATTACTAGAAAAATTATCTCGGAAAATAAGTTAAGAGACAAACAAACAACTCATGCCATTTTTAAAATTGAAGCACGAACCTTCAACGGAGAACTTGAACTAACATTTAATATTTGTATAAATCAGTTGTGTAAATACATAATTGAATTCTTATCATTATAGGAACAAGCAAAGGGTTAGGGCCGAAACGAACAATAATATTTAATACCAAATAAGGCGATAAATATGAACAGAACACCAAAGGATCTAGGAAATTTTTAAATATACAAAAATAAATAAAACAGTAGGAACAAAATAAACATTATTAACTAGTAAAAGGTCAAATGGAAGTCTAACAGATGACTACTAAAACGAAGCTAAGCAAATATTATAAAAAGAATGAATAGAAGAGCTGGGTATTAAACAAAACAAAGCTAAGAAAGAATTTACCTGGTTCTGAGCAGCGAACCGGAATTACGAGTGTGAAGGAGACGATTCCACCTCTTCAACTCGAAAAACCACAAAACACTTTAAAATTTTGAACTATGGAAGCAAGAATTCCCAAAATTTTATGGGTACTCTTTTGTCTCCCCCCCCCCCCAAATCCTCCTTTAAAACAGTGAATTAAGTGGGTTTATATAGAAACCCAAAAATTACCAAAATCTGAGAAGAGACGATTTGGAATTTTTGAAAAATTTCAAAATCCCTTAGAAGATAGGGATTTCCCATTAGTTGATGTACAAATTTGAATAGTGAGGTGTTGATTTTGAGTGAAGGACGATCGAGGCACCACATTTTGACATCTCACCCTCTCCAAAGGTCTTTGTACGAAGAGAGATGAGAGGGTGCATCGCGTGACTGCAGGGATTTATGGGTTTCCTCTGAGTTTCAGTCGCGAGAGAGGACAAAGATCGTGTGGGTCGGGTGGGTTGATTTTTGGTATTTATGTACGCTGCTGCTTGTTTGCTGGAAATGGGTATAGTAATATGAAAGTGGGATGGAATTTAAAATAAAATGGGTATTAAAGTGGGGCTGGAGTAAATGTTAAAGATGGAAATGAATTGGGCCGAGGAAAGGGTGAATTGGGTCAGCTGAATGAGGAGAAAGCCTAAAATTTGGCCTTGAGATGGCCTAAGGAATAAATAATTTAGCCAAATCGAATTGGAATTTGCCAACTGAGGTTATAAACTTAACCAAATTGAATTTGAATTGCAAATTCGGCTAAGTCTAAATGAGATAGAATAATTTAGGAGCTTCTCAATTTGAACGAAATAAAATAGTTAGTTCGATTATAGAAAGATTATTTTAGTTGTACATAAATTAAATCAAAATTGTAACTATAATTTAATAGTTATCGATTAAACACTTATAAAAATATAAAATCTCTTGCAACTCTCAAATATTTAGAAAATTATATAAATATATCTATCATTTAAAATTGATAAAAATAACAAAAAAATAATTTAAAATGACTTGAAAAAATACTTGAATTTAATAAAACTAATTATTCCAAAACGTTATAAAATTATGAAGCTCGAAAGTTAATTCCTATCATGTAGGGTCAAAATTGGGTGTCAACAATATCCCCTTAGTTAATTTAAGGTGATCTCTGAAATTTCAGTAATAGTTCAGGTGGTACTTGTGCATTTTCCCTAAATATAACTTTGTAAGTGTTTGAATTGATCTCCTAGAAGATAGAAAACTTTAATATGTGAAAACCCATACATGAAAAAAATTTCAAACACCTATCTCGAACTTTGAAAAATTCAACTATTTTTGACAATGAAAAAAATTTCAAAAATTCACTTAATGTGGAATAGAATTAGTACGTTTCACACACCTTATGTACTGAACAAATCACATTCCAAAAAAACGTAAGTGTTTTTAAATATTAACTTCTAAAGTACATTTTAATTTATTCATGAAAATATGTATAAATATGGGTCGATCTATTTTTAATCGAATCCATTGGTTATCTAGTTCATTTTTTAAAATATATTTTTTGGGGTAAGAAATATGAAATGGGAGAGGGTATTACATTGTGGAGATTTAATCTACAGACGATGAAAATTTATATATCCAATCAATTAAGCTACTAAGATTCTCTTATACGAATATTGGACATAGGATGAGAAATCAAAAGAAAAAGAAAAACATAGTTCTTGGAATTAAATGTATTATTATTGTCTTATATATTCACAAACTACAATATTACTACTCCAAGCATTTGTATTTTTTGCTTTTCTGAGTAAAAGATTATTTAAATTTAAGAAGCAAAAATAATTAGGGTGTGTTTGGTATGAAGAAAAACATTTTCCTGCAAATTTTTTCTAATTTTATCATGTTTGGTAGAGTCAAATGTTTTGGAAAATATTTTCCAAATCAACTNTAATTTTTTCACCCCTGCCATCTTAACCACCAAACCCCCCACCCACCAACGAAAATAATTTAATTTTGTTTTTTTTTTAAAAAAAAAATCTACTTCAAAAATTATTTTTTACTCTAATAAAAAATAAAAGATATCAAAAACATATTTCACTCAAAAATGAAGCACTAAAATATATTTCCGGAAAATACTTTCTAGTCACCAACCAAACGTTAAAAAGTAATCAAATATCTAATTATTTTAAGTTAAGCATTTTCTACGAACATTTTCCACGAAAAACATTTTCCTACATACCAAACACAACCTTAGAGTAAGTTTGTACAGCTATAAGTTACTATGTACAAAAAGATGATTAACATTTTTTTATTTTGGATTCATGCAACAAAAACAACTCTTAAAATGAGATAACCCTAAACCTATATATAACATAATTCAGAGTAATTATTTTTTTTGCCAAGAAATTTCACCTAAGAAAGCAAACTTTAATATAAATCCACTTGACTCATATATAATAAAAGGATAGGAGAGGTTGTGCCTTTATTTCTAAAGAATATTTATATTGCTAATTTTATGATTCTGTAAATTGTGTTGAAATGTGAACGTTAAATTCATTGATAAACTGTGATATTTCAAAGAAAGACCATATAGGAAAGAAAGGTTGTCCTTTAGAAGGAATTTTTTTTTGGAATTTCGATTATTTTTTCATGATTGAGATGTTTCATCACAAAGGTTCATTGATAAATATAATCCAACACATAAAAAACACATTTTGATCGAAAGAGAGTCTGTTGCGTAATTCCTTAATTATTTATTCTTTTTAAAGAATTCCCGTAGTGAGATCAACATCCATCTTAGTTATGACTTATTTCCTCTGAATTCTTCACAACTCTCTTCCCTTTTGTGGAGGTAAATCCAGAATGTTCAGTTTATGGTTATGAAATTCTAAATAGGTAACTCGTTTTATTTTGAAAAGGTAACTATTTGTAGAATCCAAATCTATAAACTCAAGATTTGGGATCCGCCTCTTTGTAAACATAATTTTTCATTGCAGGGAAGAAAGTTGTGAAGTCTTAAGAAGAAATAACTAAGATGGATGTTGATGTTGCTATTGGAATTCACAGGGAAGAAGAAACAATTACATAAATCCTCAACAAGCTCTCTTTCGATACAAATGTGTTATGAAGTCCTTGATGACACTGATCAACGAACCTAAATTTATAATGAAGCATCTCAATCATGCCAAGAATAACAAAAAATCTCAAAAAAAAAAATTATGTTTTCTTAATGACAACCTTTCCTTGCAATATGGTCTTTTAGAATTGCTTTCAAAAATTCATGCACACATCACTGAAATAAAAATAAAAATAATTCAAGTTAAACAAAATAACTGAACTTCATCATAAAAACATGAAGAGTGTATAGTCTTAAGATTAGGATTAGCGTTTAAACATTGATGTAGGATAATATTAATTATATTACTATACGCTTGGATTGTATTGACTAATACAATCTAACTAATGAAACCATGAACATATAGTGAAAACACCATCTCAAGTAGAAAAAACAAAAGGAGTAAACCAAAAGACTTGTATGATTATTACACATAATATTATTCTTTAATCTTTTCATGATACTCCCTATATTCCTAAGAAGTGTAATTTGTGAGTCAATGCACACCTATTAAGAAAAAATTTCAGAACATAATATAAATCATAATTTCCATTAGTATCCTTGTGACATTAGAAATATAACTTTTTAAGTAGTGAATTCATCTCCTAGAAAATATTTCAGTAAAGAAAAATTATGAAAAAATATTTCAAAAATCTATGTTGAACTTTGAATAATTAAAATATTTAATAGAATGAAAAGAGATTAAAAAAACTGCGTTAACGTGAAATAAAATGAGTTCATCTTTCATGTTCTTGAATCAAATCACATGAATTTTCCAAAAAAAAAAACAATTTCATTTTTTTTTTAATATTAAATTCTAAAGCAGATTTTTATTTGTACATGTAAATGTGTATAAATATGGGTCAATCCATTTTTAACCCAATCAATTGGTTACCTAGTTCCTTTTTATTTTTACTTTTAGGGTAAGGGAAGATAAAATTGGGGGAGGCGATAACATATTGTGTTGGCATTTAAGACATTTTATCATCATATATTCAGAAATTACAATATTACTACACCAAGCATTTGTATGGTTTATCTCTTGTGGGTAGAAGAATATTTAAAAGAATCAGAGAGATATAGAGTAAGCTACTTTTGTCTTTTTTTTATGATGTATTCATGTGACAATAACAACTTCAAAAATAAGTTAATTGTGACATTATTCAAAGCAATAATTTTTGCCAAGAAACTCTTATATAAGAAAGAATACTTTAAAATAAATCTTCTTAAACCATTTATTATTAAGGACAGAAGAGATGGTACCATTATTTCTAAAGCCATCATATGCAGTAGAGCAAGAAAACATGTCATTGTTGATGAAATTCCAACTAAATTTAATATTCCTCCAATAGCATTCCAGGAACCTTCTCTTACCTATATATTATAAAAACATATTTTACAATTATAATTTAATTCTTTTTATTCCAGCCTAACATAGATTACCGATAACATTTTCAATCCCATTACCATAACAGGATAACAACATATAAGGTAAACCCAAACGCTACGCTTATGTAGAATTCGTTCATTAAGAGGCTTAAAAAATACTTCTATAAAATGAATCAAAGCTTATATAAATGAATTTCATATAAGCATATCACTTGGATTATCTTGATTTGTGTTACAGTTATACAAGAAGATAAACTTTTTTTCACTTCTATATAGGTGAAGGGTAAAATAATCTATGAGAAGTTGAAATGAAAACAATTATTACAGATAGTGTGATGCTACCTTCTATTATTTCTTAAGATATAGTTGATTTAAAAATAAATATTTTACTAAAGATGAATAAACACCCCTTTGTGGAATGGAAAGACTAGATCTTATCCCTGTTGCTCAATAATAAATTTAGCATTTTTTTTAGGTTAAAAGGGATTTCTTGAATCTAAGGAGAAAATTAGAATTTAGAGAATTTAACTTCATTTTTAACACAAAACAATGAATGTGGAAGGCATAGAGTAAAATGTGATGAGACTTGTAAAACACAACTATATATATAAAATAAAAAATGAGACTTAAGGGTTTCTTAATATTTTCTACTAACTTTGCTAAAAAGGACATTTTCAAAACTCAATTTGTAAACTAGCTCCAAGTCTTACTTTATTGGTGCAAAAGACACTATTTATCATTTAAAGTTAAAAAATTGTGAGTCTTTATACCTAGATCTTAAAAAATGTTGAATATTTTCTTCCATCAGAACCTTAAAAGACTAACATCTCAGCCTCAAAATCTTAAATTGAAAATTATTTTTTCCATCTTTAATGTCTAAATTACACAATTTAAAATAAAATAAATATATTAATTCCCTTCCAAAATCTGTATTTTTCATCTTCACACCACCTTCTTCAGAAAAAAAATTTAGGTCATTCATCAAAAAAATTACTCTCCAATGATATAATAATTCTTGAGTTCATCTGTTATATTATTTTTAGTTCTCAACCATTGTTATTTCTAATTAATTTTTTAATTTTTGTAAAAGCTAAAGAACTTTACCAACAATCATCGACTTCCCTCTTTGTTCATGATGGCTTATGAACAAGTATATATATATTATAGATCGATTTGTGTCAATTATCATCAAATATATTAAATTTACGATTCAATTAATTCTTTAGTCATGAGTAAACACACACTCAAACAAACACATACACACACACACACACAAACACACACACAAACACAAACCCACAAAAGATGGACTACTATTTGCCTATAAATAATTAACTTATAACAAATCACTTAATATTATTTAAACTAATCCCGTGTTTTATATTATGTGAGAGTCTCTTTATTTTTCCTTTGTTGGTAAAAACAAATATCATATTAATAAGACTTAATATTCAACATTACATGGATTGTAGTGAAATTGTTGTTTAGAATGTGGATAGAGCTGTAATATAGTATATTACAAAAGACACGAGTAGCTGATTACTCTATTAGACTAAAAATATTAGTTCCCTCCTTGTTTGTTTTTTTAATTATTGGACACAAACAAGGGTTGAACTACCTAGTGCATAAGATAAATGATTGTCGATAGATTAGACCCCCTACTTAGCTAGAACACAAGTCACTTGGTTCTCCACTCGATATATACTCTAGCTAGTGGGTTCCCTAGCTGCAAAAGTAGTGCCCTTCAATCATTTAAGATGTTAGATAGAGCAGGACAATCATTTTGTAAATAATGTGTAATTTCCTTAAAATCTATATTAATTTATAATGGCATCAACATTTTATCTAGTGCAATGTTAGCTCCTATAATAGGTCACATAGCGTGTTTGGATCATTGTACCTTTGAAGATATTCCCCACGAATCTAGATATTCAATTCCCTTTTGTATCACGAATGACTCCTTATATGCCTCATTTTCCTGATTCTATTTTGAATGATTCGTTTGTGATTAGTTCAAATCCTTTTGATGGTGGTTTACATTTAATAATATGATTCTTATATTTATGTTGGCCGCACATTATTGTTTGTTAAATTTTTTTTCTAGATGACAGTCCGTTTTACCATTCAAATACTTTTTGAGATCTATTTTGATGATCATAGTTGCACAATCTCTATTCATTTGTTAGATGTGAGTAATTATTTCTTTAATGATTATAATTTTTTTGGGATTAGATGTCCACTAGGTGATACAACCAGGAACCCTTTTGGATTTGGATGGCAAAAATTTTATTTCTTCTACTTTGGCTGAGAGTTGTTGTATGGAAGAACGTGGTGTTAGATTTAGCTTCACCGAGCCTGTTGACTCTATATATTTAGTTTCTAGAAATCTTCCTCTTGTATAAGTATAAGGTTGTATTCTTCAATTAGGTCAACATATTGTTTTGATAGGAAGGAGTTGGAGTATAATTCGATGATTTTGGACACCCTCAATTCCTCGGAGGAGTTTTCTGTTTTTTTAATTACGAATGTTGCCAAAAGTTGTATTATTCCAGATGGTAACATTTCATTCAAAAGAAGAGATTACCTTATATATGTTTGGTCAGTTAAGACAATTGAAGGAGATTAGATTTGGTAACTCGGGGTGTGAATTCCACATGACTTCAAAGCAAAATATTTTGTTGTTATGCTTATTTTTGTGTGGGAAAAGTGATATTAGAATGGGACAATGATCCTAATGCCTATGAGGTACGTGGGTACTTGTGCATCTTGATAACTACAAAAACAGTTCACATTTTCTGAAAATTTGTATAGTTTTTCAAAATAAGACTTAGTCTATTTTTTATGCACTTATTGTACCACGTTTTTCGTACCTTTTAAACCTAAATCAATCATCTCATAGTAACTAGTACTGCAATGAAAATAACTTTTAGCGGCAATAGATAAACACACTAATAAAGAGTGTTAAAGTCTTTACAGACATTAGTTAAGTGCCATTAGATCCAATATCACTAAATCCTTTAGGAACATATACAAAGAGTGATAGTTACAGCTAAATATTTATATTTAGCAGCAATTGTTAATTAATTGCCGCTAATGCTCACTTTTCATGTAGTGTTATCACATCCCAAAAGTCATTTACCTGAGAATTGTTAATAGGCCTGCTTCCAACTTTATTTGTATTGCCCAATAGTTTGTTAATATTACCCCTATTACCTAATGCATCTTAATAGTTGTTCTTAATTGTTTCTAAGTTTTCCCTTGAAATATTTCGTACATATGTAATAATTTGAGATTATCTTTTGATAAGATTTTGAAAAGATTGCTATTGTTTAAAAGTGTAGCTTCAGTAGATTGTGATGGTGAAGTAGTAGTTACTACAAAAGATAAGGTAGAGGTTTTTTAGGGGTTATAGTAGGTAATGGAATATCTAGAAATTTTTTTATCATTTGTACTCAATTATGCTCTATTTAAAAGTTATTGATGGTACTTAGTTAATATATTTGAATAACTTATTAGATATTGTACAGAAATAATAGTGTGATATCACAAAAGGTTGTAGGTGCTCAAGCACACATACTTCATTACATAAGTCCGCCAATGATACTAGGAGTGTATGTTTTTGTCTCCCACCTTACTATTTACAATAGTTGAGGCGGAGTTGTTTTTATCTTTATTATTGTTTAATTTAAATATACTGTTGACATCGTTTGTCGTAACATTGGGAATGTATTAGGCTATCCATTGATTTAATCTCTTTTTAGGGAATGTTGTAGATTGAGACCCCTTCGAGATAGCTCTATTTTAATGATGAAATTTCCATTATTTGTAGATTTTATAGTCAAGGAACTTACTTGTACTAGCATCGAATAAATCGAAGCTAGTACTTTTATCACTTGAGCTAGCATCTAAGGTTGGACGTTTTTCATGATTCCTTTACTCTTTCAATAATACCATTTGCGACAATTGGTAGGTGCTTCATCTTATGTTGGAGTGGTTCTCTATTGTGGCTCATTTGTCTATTTGATTTTCCTTTTTGCAAGTGGTATTAGTTTTTCCAAAGACACCACATTTGGTACGAAGTATATATAATATTTCCTTCATAGACAAGGCTTTGTGAGCGGCAACCTATAAAGATATGATTATTGACTTGTAATCCAATTGGTACCTTTACACAAATGTGCGTATATGATCCGCTCAATGCATAGGATGTACATCCATATTTAATAAATTCCCTATTTTATTCCCTACTTGAGCTAAGATTCATGGTCGTAGAATTATGTTGTAGTTCGGGTAGTATGATCCAGAAGTGAAATAGGGGGTGAATTTTTTTTCGATTTTCTTCTTCGAATACTTGACTTAGAAGAGTCGCTAGTTAACTTTTGGTTTTCAGGAATAAACAAACAGAAATGAAAGTGTGAAAGGTAAACATGACATAGGATATTTTCATACTAGGGGAGATCCATTGTAGATCTTATGTCCAATTTCCTTGGGTTGCAAGGGTGTTGTCTTCTAGTTTTCTGAAATTTGTAGTAAATAGAAGTTTTGAGTATAATTCCTATATCTACATTCAATGTTTTTTCTTTCTATTTTCTTTTGATACAAAGCCTTACCAACAATATTTTTAGACTCATGTGCATATTCTCTTTAGCAGACGCTGGCTTTTATTTAGTGTTGTGATGTTGATACTTGAATCTTCTAGATGATGATATGGAAATCCAAGAGCTTTTATCTTTGAAAAAGGAGTAGTAGAAATCCTCATTTTACAAGAATTAATAAAGTTGAGATCCATTGTAGATCTTTAGATTAATTCTTGATTGCTCCGAGATCTTTATTTTATCCTTGTCGATTAACTTCTTTCCTGGTGCAATAATCATTAATTCGATTCACCAGATTCTAGCCATTATATCTTCCTTGAATCAAATAAGATTCTTTTTAATTGTCATATTTTTATTATTATTCAACCATTCATTTTTAATATCATCATGGAGTGCATTAAAGACTCTGTACAAAACATTGTTGCTTCCAATTGCACATGCAAGTGTACGTGGTTGCGCTAGTAATATGGTGACCCCAAAGAGCCGGATTATCAAACATAAAAAGTTGTCAATTAATTATTCTTACTAAGTTATATATGTAATTATTTATTTACCCACAATAATTTATGTTTATTTTTTATCTTTTCATATGCATTTTTTTTCTTCGTATCGCTTTATATCCAGGTAGAAACACAATTTCATCTAATACCTTGTCTCAACCGAACAATTCTCCTTATCAAGAAATGGAACCATTTAAACCTCATAGGATTTTGCTTATGCATCAGGCTTATAGTAATAAGAGCAGTAAGGATAAAAATTTGTAATATTCTTGCTCTCTAAAACAACAATTGTGTGTGCAAGGTATCTCGTCTAATTGAAATATTCCACAAGTGCATACTTTCTACACAAGGAAAAATAATATGTCTTCTTCTAGATTCATTAATTGAGAAAACTAATTTAGATAATGGAATAATCTGCAAACATTAAAAAAGTTATTGATATGTTATACGAAATGCCACTATTTTCTATTTTTCAAACTAATGTTGATCAAAAATCCAAATGATCCATATCAAATGCATAAAATGTATATAGTTAGCTATCTTTATACATTCCCTCATCTTTGAACATTTAGGTGCATTTACGATCAATACCTCCTCAAATATTCTCCACAATGTATCCATTGTATGTGAGGCTATTTCTCTGTTTTTACAGTTTCAAGAACCAAATTAAATTCTAGCCTCTTTTGAAAATATTATGATAGAGAATTGGCGTGCCTCAACAAGGCAGTCATTAACTCGAAGTCGTCATTCTACCGTTGTTTACTGTTGAATGAACACTCGACCACTTCTCGTACCTAGCATCCTCTAGTTACTCCTTAACTCTATGATTAACCTTTTCCACCTTAGTCATTAATTTATCAAAATAGTTTTTCTCAATAAGTCTTAGCCATAGAGAAGAATAGATCACATAGGGTGATTCTGCTCCTCTTGAAATTTGTAAGGACATTCTTCCAAAGATACCACGTGCATGCATAATGAGGTACATTTAGTTGTTCAAAGAACCATGTACATGAACAATCATCTTCTATGTCTACAACTCCATCTGTCAATGAAAATATGAAACCTATCACAAATCAACACACATGATATTTTTGTTTGATATAACATTAACACTATGTATAAGTTATTATACAAAAAAAAAAACAAGTTCACCATCACAAATCACATGTATGCCCCATCCAGTGTGATTGCTCAATAATTGTCCTTTTGTAAGCTCGACTAAAATGTGCACCGTCGACAATAACTACGGATCTGCTGAACTTACTGAACCCCCTCATCAATGGTCTCAAGGCTATTAAAAGATATATGAATTCATCTTTCTCCGACTTGTGCATCGTTATATATTATTTTAGATACACAATACTTAGCATGTTTATGTATCTCGGCACTGCCTGTATCCATCTACTGGTTTTCCCCAAATCATTTCTAATGTACGTACATTAGCACGTCATGTTTTCTAGTCAGACATCTCCATCCTCAAAGAATTATCTAACACCCAGAATAACATCTTTCGGAATATGAATTCTCTTATGGTAGACTAATTTAGGAACAGTCACACTACTGACAAACCCAATTATTTCTTGGAGTTTTGTTAGTACCTTATCCTTAATAGATACATATGTTCACTATTGAAGTATCTCACTTTGTCTGAGATTTTCCTTCAGATAACCTTCACACTCTAGCCAAAATAATTCAAAAAGCACACTGACACATAATTGTACAATTGGTTTGATCATATTAATGCATACACCAAATACATATATGATGCTACAATGAGTCACAATATGTCAAGAATGTAATATCTTAATGTATCATCCATATCAATGATCACTATAACTATTTGATACACCTTAAATAATACATTTTTGTGTATCATATTCACATCACTAGTGTGATGTGTTTTATAAAAATGAGTCATACCCTCACATAAGAGATACCAAATGTATAATATATCACTTTCTGCTCATGTGTTGTATGTATCACTTACAATGCACTACATTTATTTACTACCTTTTCATGTTTAATAGATAGAAACACATTCACTCATAATGATTCATATCATACCGCTAAAAAATCTGTAGAGATACCAAATACAAAATTAAGTATATGCTATTTAAAATTTAGAACTAATCTATATCATGAATATCATATCAATATCAATTCATCATCACAAACAAAAACAATTATTACCATGTTACATATGCTAATGATAATAATGTAACATAAAAGACTAGAAATAAAAAATCAAATACTCTCAAACTTTTTTCTATCAACTCGCTTTACTTTAAAATTAAAATTTTGCTTTATTTTATATTTCTTCACTAGGAAAATGTAACGACCTGTTTAGTCGTTTTGAGCAGCAGAATTTATTTCTGGAAAAACTGTGTGAGTGGACGGAACCCACGACGGACCGTCATGGGCACGACGAGCCGTCGAGGGTGTCTCGTTCCAAAAGACTTAGACTTCTGAAATTTGGGTACTGAAATCGACTCTCTGAACTTCGTGACGACATGGCAGGACGGACCTTCGTGGGCACGACGGACCGTCGCAGGTGTCTCGTTCCAAAAGACTTAGGCTTCTGAAAATTGGGTACTGAAATCGACTCTCTGAACTTGGCGACGGACCTGCAGGACGAACCGTCGTGGGCACGACGGACCGTCGCAGGTGTCTCGTTCCA
>NC_028640.1:47043341-47044690 GCF_001406875.1 Solanum pennellii | reverse complement strand
ACTTGAATCCAATTGGTATCTAGGTGATACAAATTGGTATCTGACCATCTTGACTCTATTTTGCAGATGGCCAGAACTAGAGAAACGACTACGTCAACACCAGCACCGGCGGAACAGGGTGCGTCTGAGCCAGCTGCTGGGGCTGTAGCTCGAGGAAGAGCAACGGCAAGAGGCCGTGGTAGAGGTCGTGGGAGGACGTCCTCTAGGGGAAGAGGACAAGCACCTGCCCCATCTGGTACTAGGGCGGTGACTCCTCCACCGACTGAGGAAGTAGTAATAGAGGGTGAGGAAGGGGAGAATGAACAAGTACAGAATGAGGGATTGCCACCCCAACCTACCCCAGAGATGATCAATCAGGTCCTGGCTTATCTTAGTGGGTAATCTGATCAAGGCCAGACACCCTCAGTGTTTTCTGCACCAACACCTCAGGTTCCGGAAGTACAACAGGCAACCGCTGCGGCTCCCCGCATGGATGTGCCATTGGAAATAGGCACATTTCCTCGTTTGACTACAGGGCCTATAATGACAAGCGACCAACATGAACTTTTCAGTATGTTTTTGAAATTGAAACCTCCAGTCTTTAAGGGTGCTGAATCTGAGGATGCTTACGACTTTCTGGTTGATTGTCATGAGTTACTACATAAGATGGGTATGGTAGAACGGTGTGGTGTGGAGTTTGTGAGTTATCTGTTTCAAGGGAACGCCAAAATGTGGTGGCGGTCACATGTTGAGTGTCAACAAACAGAGGCACCACCCATGACTTGGGCATCATTCTCTAGCTTATTTATGGAGAAGTATATCCCCCGGACCTTGAGGGATAGGAGGAGCGATGAGTTCTTGAGCCTAGAGCAAGGCAGAATGACGGTCACTGCGTATGAGGCTAAGTTTCGTGCATTAGCTAGGTATGCCACTCAGCTTTGCTTCAGTTCACAAGAGCGGATTCGCCGTTTTGTGAAAGGGTTGAGGTCAGATTTGCGGATTTCAGCCTTACAGGTAGCGGATATAGCGAAATCCTTCCAAGAAATGGTAGATTTCGTGATAGAGGTGGAGGGAGTGAAGCCAGACGACTTCACCATAGCATCGACATCTAAAAGGTTTCGAAAGGGAGGTGAGTTTAAGGGTTCTTACTCTAGAGGACAGGGTTCAGGAGGTTACTCAGTTCGACCAATTCAGTCTTCACTACAGACTGTAGTTGAGGGTGCACCTCAGACCGGTCAACATTTCTCTGAGGTTGGAGGTTATTCCCAGACCTCATCCTTCTCACAGTGACCTATACTAGACTCCAGAGAATGTTATGGATGTGGGGAGACTGGACATATTAGGAGTAATTGTCCAAAACAGAGTTATAG
>NC_028640.1:47027607-47043064 GCF_001406875.1 Solanum pennellii | reverse complement strand
TTGACATGCCTATTCGTGTTTCTACTCCGGTGGGTGAGTCTGTGATAGTCGAAAAGGTGTATAGGTCTTGTCTGGTGACTTTCGTGGTTAGCAACACTCGTGTAGACTTGGTTATCTTAGAAATGGTGGATTTTGATGTAATTCTGGGTATGACTTGTCTTTCTCCAAATTTTGCAATCTTAGATTGCAAGGCTAAAACTGTATCGTTAGCCAAGCCTGGGACAGATCCGTTAGTGTGGGAGGGTTACTACACTTCCACTCCAGTTCGCATCATCTCCTTTCTTCGTGCTAAGAAAATGGTTAGTAAAAGGTGTTTAGCGTTCTTGGCACACCTCAGGGATGATACTACCCAAGTACCTTCGATTTAGTCGGTTTCGGTAGTTCGTGAGTTTCTGGATGTGTTCCCTACAGACCTCCCTGGTATGCCACCGGACAGGGATATTGACTTTTGCATTGATTTGGAACCGGGTACTCGTCCCATCTCCATACCCCCTTATAGAATGGCTCCAGCAGAGTTAAGGGAGCTAAAAGCCCAACATCAAGAATTGTTAGGGAAAGGCTTTATTAGACCGAGTGCATACCCTTGGGGTGCTCCTGTTTTATTTGTGAAGAAGAAAGATGGGAGTCTTCGGATGTGCCTAGATTAACGGCAACTAAATAAAGTAACTATTAAGAACATGTATCCTCTTCCTCGCATTGATGATTTGTTCGATCAGTTACAAGGTGCTTGTGTCTTCTCTAAGATTGACTTGAGGTCTGGTTATCATCAATTGAAAATACGGGCAGCAGATGTGCCAAAGACTGCTTTTCGAACCAGGTATGGGCATTATGAATTCTTGGTAATGTCCTTTGGACTAACGAATGCCCCTGCTGCTTTCATGAGCTTGATGAACGGGATTTTTAAGCCATATCTGGATCTCTTTGTGATCGTATTTATTGATGATATACTGATATACTCCAAGAGTAAGAAGGAACATGAGGAGCATTTGAGAATTGTGTTGGAAATGTTGAGGGAGAAAAAGCTTTATGCCAAATTCTCCAAGTGTGAGTTTTGGCTAGATTCCGTGTCCTTCTTGGGGCACGTGGTTTCTAAGGATGGAGTGATGGTGGACCCTCCTAAGATCGAAGTAGTGAAGAATTGAGTAAGACCTACTAATGTGTCAGAAATAAGAAGCTTTGTTGGTTTAGCCAGTTACTACCGTCGATTTGTCAAGGGATTCTCTTCTATTGCTTCCCAATTGACGAACTTGACTAAGCAGAATGTTCCATTTGTATGGTCGGATGAATGTGAGGAAAGCTTTCATAAACTCAAGACCTTGTTGACTACCGCACCTATCCTTACCTTGCCAGTAGAGGGTAAGAACTTCATTGTATATTGTGATGCATCCTATTCTGGTTTGGGTGCAGTGCTAATGCAAGAGAAGAACGTAATTGCGTATGCTTCGAGGCAATTAAAGGTGCATGAACGTAATTATCCGACCCACGATTTGGAGTTGGCTGCGGTAGTGTTTGCATTAAAGCAATGGAGACACTATCTATATGGGGTTAAGTGTGAAGTCTATACGGATCATCGTAGTTTACAGTATGTCTTTACTCAGAAAGATTTAAATTTGAGACAGAGGAGATGGATGGAACTACTGAAGGATTATGATGTTACCATCTTGTATCACCCAGGAAAGGCTAATGTTGTGGCAGACGCCTTAAGTAGAAAAGCAGGGAGCATGGGTAGTTTAGCTCACTTACAAGCTTCTAGACGCCCATTGGCTAGAGAGGTTCAGACTCTGGCTAATGACCTTATGAGATTGGAAGTAAATGAGAAGGGAGGATTTTTGGCCAGTGTGGAGGCGAGATCTTCTTTTCTTGACAAGATCAAGGGAAAACAGTTTAATGATGAGAAATTGATCCGGATCCGAGATAAAGTGTTGCGAGGAGAGGCTAAAGAAGCAATAATCGATGAGGAAGGTGTTTTGAGAATCAAGGGAAGGGTATGTGTACCCCGTGTTGATGATTTGATCAACACTATTCTGACAGAGGCTCATAGTTCAAGGTATTCTATACACCCTGGTGCAACCAAGATGTATCGTGACCTAAAGCAACACTTTTGGTGGAGTAGAATGAAGCGCGACATTGTTGATTTTGTTGCCAAATGTCCAAATTGTCAACAAGTAAAGTATGAACACCAGAGGCCCGGAGGAACACTTCAGAGAATGCCCATTCCGGAATGGAAGTGGGAGAGAATTGCAATGGACTTCGTGGTTGGTCTTCCAAAGACATTGGGTAAGTTTGATTCCATTTGGGTAATTGTGGATAGGTTAACTAAGTCTGCTCACTTCATTCCGGTCAAGGTGACTTACAATGCAGAAAAGTTAGCCAAACTTTACATCTCAGAGATTGTTCGGTTGCATGGAGTTCCACTCTCCATCATATCAGATAGAGGTACGCAGTTTACTTCTAAGTTTTGGAGAACATTGCATGCTGAATTAGGTACTAGGTTGGACCTTAGTACTGCATTTCACCCTCAGACCGATGGACAGTCTGAGCGAACGATTCAAGTGTTGGAGGATATGCTTCGTGCATGTGTGATAGAATTTGGTGGCCATTGGGATAGCTTCTTACCCTTAGCGGAGTTTTCATACAATAATAGCTATCACTCAAGTATTGACATGGCCCCATTTGAAGCATTGTATGGGAGGAGATGTAGGTCTCCCATTGGGTGGTTTGATGCATTTGAGGTTAGACCTTGGGGTACTGACCTTTTGAGGGATTCATTAGAGAAAGTGAAATCTATTCAAGAAAAGCTTTTAGCGGCTCAAAGTAGGCAAAAGGAATATGCAGATCGAAAGGTTAGAGACTTGGAGTTTATGGAGGGTGAGCAAGTCTTGCTGAAGGTTTCGCCCATGAAAGGGGTGATGCGGTTTGGTAAAAGGGGTAAACTAAGCCCAAGGTATATTGGTCCCTTTGAAGTACTTAAGCGAGTAGGAGAGGTGGCTTATGAATTAGCCTTGCCTCCAGGGCTGTCCGGAGTGCATCCGGTATTTCATGTGTCTATGTTAAAAAGATACCATGGGGATGGAAACTACATCATTCGTTGGGATTCGGTTCTACTTGATGAAAATTTGACTTATGAGGAAGAGCCTATTGCCATTTTAGGTAGAGAAATTCGCAAATTGAGATCAAGGGAGATTGCATCCATCAAAGTCCAATGGAAGAATCGACCAGTTGAAGAGGCCACTTGGGAGAAGGAGGCTGATATGCAAGAAAGATACCCACACCTGTTTACAGATTCAGGTACTCCCTTTCGCCCTTGTTTTTCTTCTTGTGATCGTTCGAGGACGAACGATGGGTAAATTGGTATCTATTGTAACGACCTGTTTAGTCGTTTTGAGCAGCAGATTTTATTTCTGGAAAAACTGTGTGAGTCGACGGAACCCACGACGGACCGTCATGGGCACGACGGGCCGTCGAGGGTGTCTCGTTCCAAAAGACTTAGACTTCTGAAATTTGGGTACTGAAATCGACTCTCTGAACTTGGCGACGGACCTGCAGGACGAACCGTCGTGGGCACGACGGACCGTCGCGGGTGTCTCGTTCCAAAAGACTTAGACTTCTGAAATTTGGGTACTGAAATCGACTCTCTGAACTTGGCGACGGACCTGCAGGACGAACCGTCGTGGGCACGACGGACCGTCGCAGGTGTCTCGTTCCAGAACACTTAGACTTCTGAAATTTGGGTACTGAAATCGACTCTCTGAACTTGGCGAGGAAGTGCAGGACGGACCGTCGTAGGCACGACGGGCCGTCACAGACTCCTTAAACAAATTGAGTCCATGACGAACCTGCATGACGGACCGTCGCAGGCACGACGGGCCGTCACAGGTTGCGTAATCCCAGGTGGAGTCGGATTTCTTTACACGTTTTAAGGGACGTTTTGGACTATTCCTACTTTAATTATAAAGTTAGAGGGTTAATGTTTATAAGTCTAATTACTTGGGGGTTAAAAGAGGTAACCTTGAGTTAATTAGTGGGATATTATTGCCATCTTTATACTTAATTATATGCTAATTAGGGTAAAAGAAAGAGGGTTTGAATAAGAAAAAGAAAAAGAACAGAAAGAGAGGGAGAACGAGTAGAGAGAGAGAGAAACGAAGAGGACAACAAGAATTTGGGGAATTTGCTTGCTTGATCACGAATCTTCGGTGGAGGTAGGTTATGGTTTATGCTATTCGTAGTAAACTCTTAATAGCGAATGATATGTATTGGGTAGTATTGTAAACCCTTCTATATGCTTAATTGTATGCTTGTATGAATGTGAGTATATAATTGTGATAAAATAAGCATGATGAAGCTATTGAATCCCAAATCTTGAAAAACCCTAATCTACTTTGTTAATGAGATTGATGATGCCTTGGTATAAAAGAAGGCTTGATGAACTAAAGTAATGGGGTTGATGATGCCTTGGTATAAAAGAAGGATTGATGAATTAATAGAATGAGATTAGTGGAGCGGGTGTCACGAACCGACACGTAGTATTAGGGGGACCGGGTGTCACGAACCGACACGTAGAATTAGGGGATCGGGTGTCACGAACCGACACGTAGAATTAGGGGGACCGGGTGTCACGAACCGACACGTAGAATTAGGGGATCGGGTGTCACGAACCGACACGTAGAATTAGGGGGACCGGGTGTCACGAACCGACACGTAGAATTAGGGGATCGGGTGTCACGAACCGACACGTAGAATTAGGGGGACCGGGTGTCACGAACCGACACGTAGAATTAGGGGATCGGGTGTCACGAACCGACACGTAGAATTAGGGGATCGGGTGTCACGAACCGACACGTAGAATTAGGGGATCGAAGTGTCACGTACCGACACATAGTAGTAGGGGAGCGGAGTGTCACGTACCGACACAAGAGGAATAAAGATAAAGAATCTTGAAAGATGTTAATATACTCAATCTAATGAACCTAATTCCCAAAAGAGTATGGTATTGAGGCTTGAGTCCTCATGTGTGAACTTGGCGGTGCTTATTAATGATTATAGAACTTGTTGTTGCTACACGTTGAGTATTGTAGTTGATTTATGATATTATCTGATATATACTGTTTTCTATTTTGAGTTGGCCGATGATATCTACTCAGTACCCGTGTTTTGTACTGACCCCTACTTGTATTTGTTTTCCTTGTTATTTGTGGAATGCAGCAAACATACCGTCGTCTTCAACTCAACCGCAACTCTAGCCAGTCTTCATTACACCGGATTTCAGGGTGAGCTAATGCTTCTAGCTTGGACTGGATCTTCTTCCTCATGTCTTGATGCCTTGAAGTTCCGGCATGGACTAGCTTTTGTTTATTTTAGTTTCTTAGAATACTCTTAGTTTAGTAATTTGATCATAGATGTTCTTGTGGTGATGACTTCCAGATTTTGGGGAATAATAGATGTTGAATTTTAGAAGTTATTGAATTGTCTTTTTATTAATGAGTTTAAGTCTTCCGCATTACTTTCTGTTGATATTATATTGAAATGTTAGGGTTTAGATTGGTTGGTTCGCTCACATAGGAGGGTAAGTGTGGGTGCCAGTCGCGGCTCGGTTTTGGGTCGTGACAGAAAATAATCTGCGCTTCGCGCGACTCCCTTATTTGTAATTTTGGTTGACTCTTTTCTTGTTGTTTTAGTGTAGTTGTTAAATAAGTGTTAAAATTTAATTTTTTAAGTTACACCTATGTAATGTCGCGGCGTATTAGGTTGTTATGGATTTTTAAAATGTCGTTGCTTGAATGAGTTATTCACATCCTGGTGAGTAGGGGTAGGTATCATATAACTTTAAGTGCAAAAATGTGGATCGACATATGGCACATAAACAACACAACTTTTATAGACATGTACATATTTAGTATGGGATGTTTTTTTGGCAATAGATAAAACCAAATCGGCTACCATAACAGACATCAACAACATATGACATACAATTAGGCACTGTTGGACATGTAAAGTTTCGCAAATAACAAAATAGACACAACTTGATAAAACTAATAATATTAAGGTCCGTAGAATAGAAAAAGACTCTACTTTGTCGTTTATATGGTGTCGACATCACTCTCTTCGTTGTCGTCTATGAATAAGTTTCTTCACTTCTTATACTTTCTCCAATAAACTCTTTTGTTTGAAATTGAAGTTCATGAGGTATTTCTTTTGAGTATTCTATGTTTGATCCTCCCGCATTACAGTCTATTGGTTCAGTTGAATCTTCTACTTTTTCTTTTCCTGTACGTAAAAGTAATTAGTGATGATGTATGTTAAACAGATTGTCCGGAAGATGAATGATGTACCTATCAAAATAATATGTATTAGAAGCTCAATAATATTGTAGCACTTTGCCTTTTTGTCTTTGTTTATGTGGTGTTGCATTTTAATTCTTCATCCGGCATATACACTTTTTTGACTGTATAGTTTTACCACCTCGATTTCACATTTAAATTGCTCAATTTATGTTTGAAGACCAAGTCTATCCTGCATAGACAGCAAATATGGGAAGGTACATCAGTCTCACTTTCGAAAATATGTTAACTAACTTGTGAGCAAAAGTATCAAGAAGTTTCTCCGCAACCCCATCAAGGACCAAAGCAGTCTTCCCACCAATGTCCTTGACCTTTATGTGTATCTTAAACCTATGTATGCGTAAAACATCATTAGAGTTCCTTTGAAGTTGTGGATACAATGTTAGTTGCTTTCTTACCTACCATATGTAAAAATAAAGGTCTGTGTGTATATCCATATATATATATATATATATANTAATCCGGCACATAAACTTTTTTTACTGCATAGTTTTACCACCCCTATTTCACATTTAAATTGATCATTTTAAGTTTGAAGACCAAGTCCATCCTGCATATACTACAGATATGGGACGGCACATCAGTCTAACTTTCGAAAATATGTTAACCAACTTGTGAGCAAAAGAATCAAGAAGTTTCTCCGCAACACCATCAAGGACCAAAGCAGTCTTCCCACCAATGTCCTTGACCTTTATGTGTATTTAATCCTATGTATGTGTAAAACATCGTTAGAGTTCCTTTTAATGTATTATGTGTCTACAATGTTAGTTGCTTTATTACCTACCATATGTAAAATATATATATATATATATATATATATATATAACAGTAGCATGCTGATTCAAGCCTTGTGCTTATGATGTGAAGGGTTTATTAAAGTACTTATCTCTATGTCCGTACTCTAGTTAGAATGTACTAACTCTGCAATAGTCAACCAACTTTAAAACATAGCTTCTGCAATGGGAACGTTAGTTGCATTTTAACTCTCAATAGTATGTACATCAACTGACTTCTTTGAGAACTTATGGAGCAACGGGGTGATGTTGTCCATTTTAAGACTAACATATATTTTTCTTGTTGTGGTGGAGGCAAAAGTCAGTTCACCTATTATGAAAAAAACAAAATTAAATGTCAATGTCCTATATATGTGACTATTGAAAGTTTCCAGTAAGTTGAGAAGAAATATTTACCTCTGAATTTATTTAGAGTAATATCAGTAATGATCAAAATTATGGTCCCAAGTGGGTGGGATATATGTAAGGGTAAAATACCTTACCCTGATCCACCCACAAAGTTATTCTTTCTTTGATAGTCATGTCCTAACTAAAAGAGAATTATATGTAGCTACTTTGGGATGAATGAATTTGAATGTAATGTAATTGAGATAAGAATATTACGGATCAGTAAGACTGTGTATGTCCCGTTTCTTCCACATTGAACTCATACTCTCCATATAACCGATTCAAAGTAAGCATCAAACTACATCTACAAGTTAAGGAGGGATATTATTTACTGTATACATTGGAGACCGCGTGTAACATAAATGGCAAGAATGGATGTGCATAATAGGATGATGTTGTTGTTGACCCTAGAGCGAATCATTGCTGTTTGGATACAATTTACAGGGATTTGAACACTATCATCTTGTAGTTTTTGGATGGAAGTTATACGGAAGAAAGTTATTTAAAAGTTTGAATACACTGATCTCTATTCACCAGTTATTTATGAAACTTTGAAGTTTCTCATAATGATTGCATAACCTTTGCTCAACATTTCTCGAAACTTGTTATTTTGATTCTTCTAGATTACCGTGTTCATTAAAGTCCCCTGTTAGAAGTAAATGTGCAAGAAAGTTTGGAATAACCAAATTCATAATGTTGTATAAACGGAATATGAAGGATGCAGTACTTTCTCGAAAAGGGAGTAAATACATGTTGTTTCCAATTCTTAAAAGGCGTCACTCCGCATACAAGTTGTGTCGCTGTTGAGACGGTGTGATTGTTGGGGCGGAGTCAACACTAGAGTGTTTGTGTTTTTTGGGTTTAAAAGTAGTTTAATGTAGGGGTTGTTAAAGGAAAGGGTATTTTTGGGAATATATTAAATTAAAAGGGTTTTCTGAATGGTGGTGGCGCCACTTAAGCCGCACTAAGGTTTTCCTATATATATATTAGTTCTTGGGAACGTGTGTTGCACGTTTGTCCCATACAATTATATAAAATTTAATTATTATATAGAAAATTTTGAAATTAAAAAAATTATTTTTATCCATTTATATTTTATTCATTCAATAAAATTCATGGTAATCGAATAGAACATTTATCATCAAGCGAAAAAAATGGAAAACTAATTAAGATACAACACATTCTAATAATCATATATTATTATAACCATGAAGCTCTAAAGTGTAAAAATGAATTACTACTTTGCCCCTATACTAAATTAAAAAGTAATAAAATACTTTACCCAAATATAAATTAAATATCTAATTAAATAGTAATATTCAATTACATAATAGAGGAGCAAAATGAGAAGTACAGCAGTCTATTCAATTACTATGTGTGAAACAACCAAATAGGATGAACACTAATAAAGTTTCAATTAATATAGAAGTTGAAACGTATTTTGCTAATTATAAGAAGTTGAAAGAGATCAAATTGAGTAATTGAGGAATATCAAAGAGTTTTTATCAACAAATACTCAGCTAATTGGAGATCTAACAGCAGAGTTGTATGATGTGATACTGTTTTTCGGGGTCATAGACATACTTCAAGACTATGACATTACAAAGAAGCTAGAGCACGCATACAAGTCTATGCAATGTGATCAAAACTCTATATCAACAGTTGATCCAAAGTCATACTCAAGGCGTTTTCGCGATTACATATTCAAAGTTTTTATAGAAGATAATTGACATGAAACTATAAAGAGGGCTTCAAGCTAGCATAGGACTAAAGTACTATTTGTTTCTAATTTTCAGGTACAATCTTATTAAGTCTAGATTTTTCCGTTTGATTTGCTAACTTCATTTGAATGATAACTTTCTAATTTTTTTGATAGGTAAAATAAATAGCTTGAAAGGTATAATCACACATATCAAAAATTGAATGTTGTTGTACACATATGGTTTGATGCTGAATGATGATCAACTCTCTTTGAAACTCTCTACGTATAGCTTCCCACAGAAAAGAAACCATGTTTAAACTTTTAAACTATTAATAATAAATTGAAATTGCAGTTGTTTGCTAGCAAAATATATCACATTTTCTTCAACAAATGTAGCAACTCCAAGTCTTCTCTAACAGTGATGGATAGTAGTTGTAAGCCTGTAAATGTAAGTCTGGGTATATCTGAAAGTTTTTAAGGAAGTAGTTACATCCGTAGCGACACACATTAAGGATACAAGATGACTTTAAGTAACGTCGCATTTTCCCTTTTTAATTCTTTAACTTGATGTGTCTTTCTTGGAAATTTTACTTGTTGATGACTGTCTGTATATTTAATTGCTTTTAAATGGGTAAGCTTTGGAGACTTATCTAATGTGCAGTAGATCGAAAATATCGAGAGAACACTCAAAAAAAACATCATAATTCTCTTAATAGTTTATTAATACTTTTTCATTTATTTTTTTTATTGATTTTTATTTGGGATACACGTGCAACACACGTGCTCGGAGACTAGTATGAATATATATATGAATTATCCTTAATAATATCTCATTAGCCTCCATAACAATTTTCTAAGGAGCAAAAATGGACTGCAAGCAAAATAAATAAAAGAAAAATGTGATTTTAATTAATGAAACATTGTGACTACAATTCCGTTGTTCTCTTGATTTACTCTCCTAAGTTTCTCCGTGTTTCGAGAGCCTTCAATAAAGTATTTCTCGAATTGATTGATGATGTAGACCTCCTTGAGATATTTTCTATCTCCGGGACGTCCGAAAGCGCTTCGTCGTTTCAAGTCGATCTCTGTGAAGAGCTCTGTTGACCACTCCTTCGAAGAGCTGTGAGGTTGATGTTGTATCTTTCTCCAATTTGCTTAATTCTATTTAAAGAGTTTTCTTGATTCCCCTAGAATGTCATGTACATCCCCTATTTATAGTTGTAGGGGGGTGGACAAGGTTGCATATGATTGGCTAAAGAATGTCATTTTGACACATAGCGCATTGTTATTTATTCTTGTATTTCACAGGGACTACCACCTCATTTCGACATGTGGCGTCACTTTGTTTGTTACGGATGACTAGTAACTGTGACACGTGAGATGAGTTTGGGCATTAAGGTGAAATGGACCTTGGATTTGAATTTAATTAGATGGACTTATTCATTTGTAAAGACCAAATGAATCTATAGAACTTATGTGTCTACAAATGTCTTTTACTTCGAGACTTGTCAACGTGCAGGGTTTCCAAAGTTTGGCGAAAGGACTTGAAGTAGTCATGAATGTGTTTTCCTTTTTTTGATACTTTTCAATGTGTAGGATTGCCGAATTTGACAACGAAAGTTTATGTGTTCATGAATATGTATTTATTTTTTCGAGACTTCTCTACGTGTAGGCTTGCCGAATTTGGAAGTTAATGTTGGACTCTTCATGAATTCATTGTTGAGACTTCAAGAGTAGTTGTTTCTTGTTGTCATATTCTAACTGGGACACCACCAATAATTTTCTTATAGTAGCGACAATCATTTTTTTAGAAAAAACTTCATGCTCGACAACCACATGAACCTTCTATATTGATTTCAAATAGATAGGTCTAGTGGGTAGTAGCACTTGCTAATTTCCTTGTTGATCACCCTCTTTCGGCAAAATGGGAAACTTTAAATGAGTTCCCTAATAAATATGCTTTTTTACTGAAGAGCTGTCGACATGGACAATGTTCTTTGGTGGATCTGCACGCCGAGATGGAGCAGGGGCAGGAGTGGTGTTGATATTTGCAGAACAGATAATTTTACCATTCTATTTGTTCTAGGTTAAACAGGTTTCAACAATGCTGCATAATACCAAGTTTTGATTGTGGGCCTTGAAATTGTATTGGACCGAATTCATACAATCTATGTGTCTACACTCCCATATCAGCAAGAAAATGATAAAAGAAAGAAAATATTATAAAAGTACATTTAGAAATGAATATAAAGGTCATAAATTAGTAATTTTAGCACTAACAAAATTGACTTATCACTTTCATATATCATAGCAGATTAAATTAAAGAAGTACAAATTGGTAAAGAATACAAAAGAATAAAACAAATAAGAACAAATACAATATTCATATCCTTCTAATAATTTAATTATAACAATATTTCTTCTAAAAAGAAATACATAAGGAAAAGAGTTCTTTATGTTACCTCCATTCCTATAGCCATTCAAAATTCAAAAGTCTTAATAATGATCCAAGTGCTTAACTCCTAATGAATGATACATAGCATATAAAATTTAAAATAATTGAAAATCCAAAAAGAGCAAGAAAAAGTTAAATGATTTCTTGACCACATAGGTATGTCCGTCAGTTGGACTTCCTAAATGCTAATAGTTAAAATTTATATTTATTATCAAAAAAATTTACAAATGTAAAATACTAAAAAGAAATTCTAAAGGTTGAATAATTGTGGGATAAGAAAACAAATCCACCACATTGAATTGAATGAACTAATGAGTGAGAATGCATTTCATTTTAATGAAACATTATTAATATATAGGTAGATTTACTTTTTAATACCAATAATTAAAAGATTGGTGTTTAATTAAATACTCAAATGACTATTCAACCTATAGAAGATAATTTGTAATTCAACTTTTAACTTTTTTTATTGAAAACTAAAATGATATAGGAAAATAGAAGTTAACAGAAGAATGAGGAAAATATGACATAATAAGAGTATTATAATTGTTCAACAAAAATTCAGGTATTTATAAACAGTTTTAAAAACATCTAAAATGGTAAAGGTAAAACTATGATACAAAATATCATTCTAATTAGGATAAGAACAAATATTAATATTTAAAAAAAAAACCTGAAAAATTGCCTAATGATTCACATCAAAAGGAGGCAATTGTTAAACAACAATTACTGTTCCATGATTCTTATATAGATCTATAGATTTATAGGATAAGATGAAAAGTTGAAGAGTTAATTTAATTTTCAGAAGTTTGATCCTATATATGTGGAAAAGGGAAGATTAATTGTTTTTTCTAATAGTTCAGTAGATTTAATTACACTAATTATAGATAAAGGATAAAAAAATTTAATTCATTTAACCACATAAATTATAAAGAAATAATAAAGCATCTAAGATAAACACTTTGATTAGCAATTTTTTAAAAAAATAAAAACGCTTTATCTAATTAACAAATTTAATTCATTGAAACACAAGTACTCTTAAAAGAATTAGACAAAGTCAGTCCATTTCTCTTTGGTAAGGACTACTTATTCGGCCGGAGATCATAAAAAGTTGTATATTCAAGAGGTGATAAGACTTCATGGGGTTTCCGTGTCCATTATTTCAATAGAGGTGCACAGATTATTGCATAGTTTTGAAAATCCTTCCAGAAAAGTTTGGGTTCAAAAGTTAATTTGAGCAGTGCTTTTCGTCCTCACACAGATACACAAGCAGAACGTGCTATCCAGCCTAAGAAGATATATTTAGGCTTGTGTAATCAACTTCAAGGAAAATTGGGATAATCACCTACCTCTCATTGAGTACGCTTACAACAATAGTTATCATTAAAGAATTCAAATGGCTCCATATGAAGCTCTTTATGGAAGAAGGTGCAGATCTCCTATTTGGTGGTTCGAAGTTTGTAAAGCAGGGTTGATAGGACATGATTTAGTTCACCAAGCTATGGAGAAAGTTAAAGTTATTAAAAAAAGGTTGAAGACAACACAAAGTAGCCAAAAGTTCTACATAGACTTTAGGAGGAGGCCATTGAAGTTTGAGGTTGGTGATTGGGTGTATCTAAAGATTTCACTTATGAAAGGAGTTAGGAGATTTGGTAAAAAGGTGAAACATGATCCCGATATATTGAACCTTAAAAAATCTCCAGGAGAGTGGTAAATGTGGCTTATCAATTGGAGCTACCCCAAGAGTTAGCAGCAGTTCATCCGGTATGCCGTATTTCTATGTTGAAAAAGTGTTTTGGGTGATCCTCCATTGATAATACCAACATACTATGTTGGGATTCAGGATTTCCTATCCTATAAAGAAATTCCAGTGCAGATTTTGGATCATCAAGTTCGTAAGTTGAGTAAAAAGGAAGTTGTTTCAGTCAATGTCCTTCAGAGGAACCAATTCGTTGAAGAAGCGACTTTGGAATCTTAGGATGATATGAAAAAGAGATATTCACATCTCTTATGAATCTGGAGAGAATGCAGATCAAGGTACAAAATTCTCTTCTCAACACTTTATAAGATTGTGTATAAGCATGTTAATACTTGCTTTTGTTTGTGAGTGCTGAAATGATGTAACCACCTTTAGCTTAGTGAAAGAATTCTCATTCGAGGACGAATGTTCCCAAGGGGGAGATATTGTAACATCTCGTTTTTAGAATTTACTATGTTTAAGATAAGAAAATAAGAATCATAAAATTTTGTAATAAGTAAGGAATTCTGGAAAAATTTCCAGATTTCAAAACTGAGTTTTAGTCATTTTCAAACGATCATAACTTCTAGCTAAGCAGGTGTTATAGTGATTTATTTATATGAATAGAGATCTCGTCGGAATATCTTTGCAACAATGCCATGTTTGAAAACTTTTGAGGTCGTATGAGGAAGATATGACTTTCAGAAGTTGGGTTGGTTGGAAGAGGAAATCCCAAATTTGGATTTGTTAAGGGTGTTTTGGTCTTTTCCTAAATCAATTATTAATTTCGTTTTAAGGGTAATAAATTAGGGTCTAAGCTGATCCCAATAAGTTTTAACAATTAGAAAATAAGTTAGGGCTTTGAAAGAAAGGAGAAAAGAGGAGAATGGAGAAGAAGACGCAAGAACGCGAAGAATTCATTGCGTGGATTTCACGGGGTGGTCACATTGAAGTATGTGGGATATTTTGTGTTGGGTTACTTTACCCACACATCATTTTGTTTCATTTCAGCAAAATTGAGGATTTATATCATGTTAGGAGTTAAGTTCTTGAAAGAACGTTTGATTTCTTGTTGAATGGATTATTTGCGATAATTGTAAATTAGATACTTGTTAATTCGAGTTATTTTGAGATGAATTCAGTAGTTGTTGATAGTACCAATGGTCCCAATCGTTTAGTGAAAGATTTAGGAAGTTTTGGAGAGTGTAGAGTGGAAAACGAGTTGAAAAATTGTTTGACGCACCGAGGTAGAAGAAGTCGTGACGCGCCTACAATGCACCAGAAATTTGACTTAGTCCACAAAGGCCTGGTGTGGCATGCCACTAGTGCACCAGAATCAGGCCTCAATCTACTTAGGATGGCGTGGCGCGCCACCAGTTCGCTCGACCCGACATTTTTCGTCCAGTTTTTGTTGTTTAGCCCTTCAAGGTCCTTCCTAGGTACATCCTCCAATGAATTCTAATCACTTCAAATGATCTCTAAATACCTAGAAATCATCCAGGAACTCAAACTTATAACATGAATCCATAATCCATTAAAGGAAAGTCAATATCAATGTGAAGGATGTTAAGAGTCAAGTCGAAAGTTAAGAAGTAAGTTAAAGTTAAGTTATTAAAGGTTTTCAAGAGTCTTATTTCAAGATTTTATCTTTGTTTTAAGACTCAAGTTTCAAGTCAAGAATGAGTAAATAGTTGAGTTAAATTCTGAAAAGTTATACGGGAACTATGTATTCTAAGAGTTAAGTTTCAATTCTGCATAGAGTATCAATTTGAGTTCAGTTCTCAAGAGTTATATGGGAACTACGTACCTCGAGCTTAAACTAAAATGTTTTTAAACTTTTGAGAAAGAAAGGAAGATAGACTTCCACAAAGCCTATGGATAGTTTTAATAGAAGAAAGAGGAAATTATCATTTCCAAAAGATCTTTTTAAAAGCACTATGTTTTTAAAACTTATCTCAAATAACAGAATCAATATGTTTTAAAAAAACATAAGAGCCAATATATATGTGTGTGTGTGTGTGTGTGTGTGTGTGTGTGTGT
>NC_028640.1:47023253-47027511 GCF_001406875.1 Solanum pennellii | reverse complement strand
TATATATATATATATATATATATATTGAAAGTAGTGTTGAGCACTAATGTAGGGATACAAGTTTAGAGTAACTCAAGTCGCCATGTAAACCATGTATCTATCATTGGTAGAAAAAGATCATACTTTTTTGATGAGCCCTTTTTATAGTTTACTAGTGGATTCATTAGGGAGTTCACGCCTATAGTCTGGCAAAGTTAGGCTGCGTATCGTTATTTCATCACTATATATTTTAAGTGATGGTTGTCTATTAGAGAATATCCCATAGAAGTATTGTATTTTCACATACATCAATTATTTGTATTTTTACATACACCTCAGCTATTATTATTTGTATACATTCAGAGTTTACAACATGCTTTTAGTTATTATTTCTTTATATTGCAATCACTTCTAAACTGTGTATTTAGAATATGAGTAAGTAGATCATGATTTTAGCAGAGCCAAGGTAAGTGTTCTTTCTTACTCCTTTTCAAGCGCAAGTGTTGTTTAACTTTTAAACTCGCATACTAGTACATTCGATGTACTGAAACCAATTAGCCTGAATCGTTTTATTATAAAGACGCAGGTAACCAGGATCAGCACGCATCGCACCGTTGGTTTTGTTAGCTCTCCACAATCACTTGGTGAGCCTCATGTCTTTCCGGAGGAGATCCCTTTTTTTTATTTTCTAGCTTAGTAGTTCAGATTTATGAAGTATTTATTTTTAAATATGCTTAATTCTTGTTAGTCTTCCGCTGAGTTAAGTAAGCCAAGCCAAGAGTTTGTTTGGGGCCGGAAATTGTCTCCTAATGTCGGCCACGTCTAGGGTGTAGGTATACATAAAGTCGTTCAACATGACACTGGAAATTCTTCTAGACTCTCCAAGTATTTCACTTTATAAATCTATACTATTGCTATCAAGAATTCAGGTGCCCTTTGTTTGAAGCCATACACAAACCCCACTACAAATTCCTACTAAATATCCCAATTTATTCATAATCTCACGGTTTTCCACTTTACGTCCCTTAAATGTATGTTCTACCGACGGATATAGAAGAAAAGTTACAAATAAACTTAATTTTTGAATAATAAAATCAATAATGGGTAGTGATCTCTGCCGTATATAAATAACCTTCAAGAACAAGTCTCCTTTGGTATTACTACTTTTACTGTCGTTTATAATTATCCTTCAACAAAACCTTGCCTTTTGAATTGCTGACCTATTTAGTTAATCGTTTCTGGAAGCCTAATTAGTTTAGTTAAGAACATATAAATGTACCCTAACCTAATTAGACTAACCTAAGCTCTCATAATTAATAGACCCAAATTCTCTTCCTTCTCTCTTCTTTCTCTCTCTAGTTGATGAACTCCATTAAAGACCAAGATAGGGGTGGGTTCAAGGGCTGAAAAGGGTAAAATTTGTTCATTAATTTGTAAGGTATGCTATTCCTTTCACCTTTGAGACCTCTTTCCTCAAAGGGTCCATCAAATTGACTTCAGAAATTGGGTTTTCAAGTGGGTCTTTTCCAATCTCAAAATTTATCTCGTGAATTGATTTGTTTATGATTATTTTGGATATTATGAATAGATAACATGTATTTTAACTTAATTATGTTAATTCTTTATGGATTGGTCTAGTTTGTAGAAGACGACCTATTCCCCCTAAACTTTTTTATGATCTTGATATGAATTCTGTAATGTTGGTTCAATTGAATTTGTTATCGGTTGAATTACTACTAGATGATGATATTGTATCAATTACGAATATATTAGGATGAATTATAGTCCTATCATGCTATTTCTTTAGTAATGGATCTATATTATGACTTTGACCTAAGTCTCTTATCTTAAACTTTGCACTAGAGATCGATTGTGATGTAGTGATTCAATTAACCTTGTTATCATGTTGGTTATTGTTGTGTGATGATATTACACCCTTATTGGGTTGAGTTATGTTTTGATGGTAAGACCTTGATGATGGATTATGAAGAAGGCTTGGTAAGTCTTGTAATCCCCACTCTGTACTTCAATTATGGTTAATTGATGTTAAGTGATGATGTGGTACTGAAGCATGTCTGATGTTAAGATTGATAGGGTAGGTATGATGTTAAATTGAAATATCTTGACTATGGTTTGTGAGGTGTTGTAAAAGATTTAAATATTATGAGGATGGTGATAACTTACCAATATGTCTTTTAATGATGTGAATATGTTAAGGTGCTTAGCTCATTTACATGGATTGTTATGAAAGGACAATACTCATGCAATTCTTATTGATCTATGATGATGATGTTTATATAATGGGTAGAACCTATGACCTACATTAAGCTATGATTATTAATAAAGGTACTATAGAAATTTCAAAATGGGACTCTAACTTAGCACTGAGTGAACTAGAGTGAGGAGTGTCCTTTCCCACATGCGGAAGATAGGATCACTAATGTACTCTTGAGATTTGAGACTCCAATGCATGCATAATAAGGAGGGTTTCAACTATATCTCCTAGTTCTTGATCTATGTTGCCCCCCTTAGGAATACTAGCTAGTGGATCCACCAAGTTTCTATGTCCATGTTTTGGTACTACCTTGGTAAGTAGTATGCCTTTTTTTGATGTAGTATTCCATGACACTGTATTCCACATTAGCTCATGTGGTCTATGTTGGTTAAGGAAAGTTGTTCCCAAAAGGTAAAATGAACTAAAGGATTGAACTCTAAGTAAGATGACCTAAGGTATTTAGCTTAGTCTAGACAGGGGTATGGGACTCTACCTATATATTGCACTAGTTAGCCTTAAGGGAAGTCTTTGGACGATGTTCTTATGTATGTATATGCATATAAATGTAAATGATATGTAAATGATGATCTTACATGCAAATGAAACTATGTGATGTTGATTTACTTTAATGACCATGTACTTGGTCTCTATTGCTAAATTATGATATTATGTACTCTTATTTTTATGTTATGTGAAGTTTGACATTGATTATGGTTCTTGCTAGGTTTACTTGATTAGGTAAGTTTATAGGTCTTTGCTTAGTCATTCCATAAGTGTATTAAAAAGGGTGATGAGTAATGGTCCTACTTTAATTATGTTGAAATATACTCTTATTTCATGCTTGTGCCACTACACCATTTTAGGTCTACGGCAACACCAAATCTTGACAACGCTTATAAAGTGTTGCCTAAAATACTTTTGGGAACACTTTTAAAGTGTAGCCAATAATTTTGACTTTTAGCTACATTAATTTTAGCAACACTTCTAAAGTGTACTCTTTAATGGGATAAACTACACTTTATTAGTGTTGTTAAATATGATCTAATTGACAACACCTATTTATATATATGGCCACACTTCTAAAGTGTTTTATTTTACAATTGAAAATACAACACATTATAAGTGTGGCCTTAAAAATTTTCACTAAAATATTATATTCCCTCCAAACATTTTTAACTCTCCCTCCCATTTCTATTTGAAAAAATTATTAATAAAACATTAAAACTCTTTTCCCCAAATTGAAGAACACGGTCTCCATATGTAGTTCATCGTCGGACTACAGGGCATCGACCTGAGCGATTTAGGAGATTCAAAGCTCCTCCTCAGAAGCTGCCTCATTGCAGCGATCAAGTGAATGGTCGGATCTGGAGGAGGAGTGGACAAACTGAACTTCTTTCAGAAATTGAGATGACGAGTTAAGGCTTCTTCCGCGTTAATCAACCTCTCACATCGCATCATCTCATCCTTCACTGCTTTCGCACACAGTCCGCGTATCCATTTTTCTTGATACCGCTCGCGGATCGTCTCTATGTAAGCCAGAGTACATTACTCCGTCAATCCACAACAATCGCATTTCGCGAAATCCACCTCAATCGTCGGTGCCGCTAGTTTTCCTCCCTCCGCAGTGAAGAGGTTGTTCCATCATATTCTTGTTGAATCATTCCCAGATTGAGTTGTTCCTTCATATTCTCACAGAAACATCATCACATTGAAATGATTTTGTTTAAATAGGGTTTATTAGTTACTAACTCCTCTTGTTGATGCAGTTAGTGAAGGATGTGTCTTTCTGATGTAGCTATCAAGTTTACTTCATCAAGTAAAAGTGCACAAAGAGAAAGCTTTATCCCCTTCGAGATCACATCTTGAGAAAGGTAACACCATTATCATTTGTTCTGTTCATCCTCTGTATCTTATATCCAATGAAATACTAGTTCTGCTAAATCTAGATAGGACGTTGAGAATAACCTTATCTATGAAAATCTACTTATATTTGAACCATTCTAC
>NC_028640.1:47008912-47022895 GCF_001406875.1 Solanum pennellii | reverse complement strand
GTGGTCATGACGGGCCGTCGTGGTCATCCGTCGTGGTCATGACGGGCCGTCGTGGACTCCGTCGTCCCATACTTGCAAGTTTCTTTTGCTACTATTCTGATCTTCATGACGAACATGCAGGATGGACCGTCATGGCTACGACGGTCCGTCACGCTTTCCGTTACAGCTGACCAAGTTTCTTCTGCTACTACTCTGATATTCATGACGAACATGCGGGACGGATCGTCATGGCTACGACGGTCCATCACGCTTTCCATTACAGCTGAAATTTCAAATTGATTAATTGTTAAATTTCATAATTTTGTGTTCTTTCTTGATGGAAAAAATTTCATCAAGCAGTTAACGTNAAATTGATATTCAGGCAGTTAACGTTGTTTGCGTTAGTTTGCATGCATCATGGTTATTGTATAACACCAAATATTTTATATTGTTTCTTATGGAGTTTGAACCCTAATGCAATATCTTATTTGTGTAGGGAAATAGAGGTGATCAAATTTGAAGTGGATGATGAAGAGTTTTTGAACTATTGTAAAAGTTTAAATACATATTTGATTTATTGTGTACACATTTAGAATATGGATGTATAAGTATGGGTATGTACACAACACGTACTATCTTTTGGTTGTACATGAAATATTTCTTGAAATTTATTTGAAATATATAGCTTCAATTTAATGATTAATTAGTTCATTTTGTGTTTTAGGTCACTTATATGTGTGTAAATATATTATATATATTTCTGCTACATGTAGGCTTGTAAATGTTGAAGTTACACTTTGTAAGTGTTGCTCTAGGTAGATAAAAAGTTACACTTTGAAAGTGTTGCAATAGATGACAAATAAAAGGCAACACTTTTTAAGTGTGACCAATAAATCTGAAAAGGCAACGCTTTTAAGTGTAGCCAAAGATGGCAACATTTAAAAAGTGTTGCCTAATGTCAAAGGTTACGCTTCTTTTGGGCAGCCCCTAAAAAGTGTTGCAGAATGTCTAAAAGTGTAGCCTTTTATCAAAGGCCACACTTTTTGCCAGTTTAGGCTACACTTACGTGGTGTTGCTGTAGGCCGAAAATGGTGTAGTGTGCTATTATAAATTTATTATAGAGTTACTTTGACTATGTGTTCAATTATGTGATGTGCATGCTGCCTTGACTAGACTTTGTTTCATTGGTCTTCTGATGTACATGCCTATGATTTAATGAATATGTTTTATTTATTGGTTGGTCTTCTTGAATATTCATAAGGCTTTTCAAAGTAAATTTCATACCTTTATGAATTTTACTGTTTCTTGTCTTGATTTCATGATATGTTTGCATATGGTCTCATACTTAGTACAAGTGGTGTACTTACCCCATTTTCTCCTTTTACCCCAACATTTTAAGTTCTTGTCATTGAAGGGCTTGTGACACGACTTTGAAGAAAGACTTGAAACTCTCATTCATCCAAGTTGGGTAGGTCCTCACATTACGAGGGCAATGCAAATATCAACATTATAAAGTAGCTTTAGTTTTTAAGACTCTTATGTTGTTTCTTCTTTGAGTAATAAACATTGTATGACCTATACGTGGTCATGTTATATTGATGTATGGGCTACTCCCAAATTATTACACTATTGGTAGATGGTTATGAGATGACACATGTTTTTGAGATTATCTTATATTATATTATATTATATATACATATATATATATATATATATATACGTGTAATAAAATTAGAAGACTAAGTAATCTTCCTATATGAAGGGTCTATGTATGCTCGATATAACTATTATGTGTATGTAGAGGTCTATGTAAACCTCCTTGTAGTAGTAATGAAAAATTTTAAAAATTTCCGCATTTTAACCTGTAAATGTAATGATGTAGGCTAAGAGGGTAGTCTTTGTCCTCAAAGAGGACGACGACGCCGTTTATGTCAAGGGGGTGCTCCCAGGATTTGACATTTGTACAAACTCTATGAATAAAAATATACTTTTGCAATATTTAAACTTTTAACCCAAGTTAATCAAACTTAGAGCAAAAGAAGAGAATATTCGACAATTTCCTCTTAAGAACAAGTAGGAGGTTTTCTTCAGTTCCATCCCCAAAATTGAAGTATTTCTCCAAAGATTACATCACTGGTATGTGGGATTGAACTAGTACGTTCCTTCCATCCACTAAGTCCTTAGAATTCAGTCATATTCTAGATCCCGTGTTCACACAAAGGGGATAGCTGCAACGCGTGTCACTTTTCCATCAATACACACAAAATTCATGAATAAAATTGGTAAATCTTAATATTTCTTGTTTTTACTAAGACAAAATGTCTTATGAAATTATTTTTACAAAGAACCAAATAGAGATCATTAATTTAGTGATAGATACTACTAAAAGTATTGAATTAGCTATGGTATTTGTAAGTAATCCATCACTAAAAACCTCCTTGCTAATTCATGATTTTTTTTGTACTAATCCATAGCTAAAAAAAATTAGCATGAAATTTTATTGTTCAGCTATGAAATTTCCTCCATCTTAATTCCTTATTTTCTTATAGGTTAATATACTCTTAGACCAATATCTCATCAAGGATAAACAACAACATTAAGATCAATATATACTCGATAAAAACAAAGATGTGGTTAATTTCATAAATTTTCATATAATTATTACTTTCCCACTATGATCATATAACTATGGAAATTTCGTGAAAAAGTAATCAGAAAATGCCTACGTAATTAACTTACACAAAGTCATGTAGCCGAAAAATCCAACTTTAATTTTTCACTCTACATAAACAATCTAACTGTTTATGTTTACTCATTTTTGCGTGTCTACTTGAGACTGTGTTTTCATTATATCATTAAATTGAGCTTAGAGACTGCAATCTAATATTATAGTTCCAATATTACCATTTTTAAGCTACGTTAATGTTTAAATAGTAATCCTAAACTTTGGGCTCTACACCCTGCATGTACTTTATATCATGAATTTAGGTTATTTTTATCTAACTTGAATCATCATAATTTCTAACTTATGTGAAAGAGAGAGACATGACTTACTAGGAATTGGATCAATAGGGTCAGGGGTACGCTCCTTATCCACTGGAAGAGAATCCGCTATTTAACAAATATATTAATCTAGTCACGTAACCAAGCAAAAAAGGGATTCTCTTGAAACATGAATTATTATGACTATGAATCCTCCTTTTATTTGTTACGAGACTAGAGATAATTTTCTCTTGCACTAGGGACTAGAAAGTCATCTCTCTCTCCTTCACTTAAAACACAACCTATGATGATTCAAGTCAGACAAAAAATAACTAAACTTAATGATAAAAAGGCCATGTGGGGTGTAGAGCCTAATGTCTAGGATTAGTATTTAAACATCGATGTAGCTTGAGAATGATTATATTAATATAATATTGAATTATATTCATGATGTAGGTTAAGGTCCTCAGCATTCAGATCACGCATAGATCAATTCGTAATCCATAGTCAACAACATTAGTGGTGAGTCCTCATACATTGAGGACAATGGACAAGTTTATTTCTTTTTTTAGTTGTGATAAGGACATGTCCCAACAACTCTATTTAGTTAGAGACTTTTTTAAACATAGTTTTAGACTTAGCTTTAGCATTTAACACTTAGAATTTCAATATATATTCAGATCAGTATTGGGTATTTCCCATCTTCCAATTATCTCATGATATAAGCTTCTTTAAAGTATCTTTTATTCAGTTGTTTTAGAATGCTTAGAATATGTTTGTTCAGGGTTAGCTTGGAGGCACTCGTGATCCTAGGGCTCGTGTTTATGCCAAGGAGTAGAGGCCTTGGGGCGTGGTACCTGTCCCATCAATACACACAAAGATTCATGGATAAAATTCGTTAATCTTATTATTTCTCTTTTTACTAAGATAAAATTCCTTCAGAACTTATTTTTAGAAAGAACCAAATAGAGATCATTAATTTAGTGATCGATACAACTAAAAACATTACATAGATATGGAATTATTGGTAATCGCTAACTAATTCATGATTAAAAGCTCATCGCAAATTCATGAATTTTCTTTTTTTTTGGTCTAATCTATAGCTAAATAATATTATCATGAAATTTTATTGTTCAGCTATGAAATTCCATCCACTGGAATTCCCTATTTTCGAGTAGACTAATATACTCTTAGACCAATAGCTCATAAATGATAAACGGCAATTTTAAGATCAATACATACCTCAAAAAAATAAAGATGAGGTTAATTTCATAAATAGTCATATAATTATAATTTTCCCACTAAAATCATATAACTATGGAAATTTCATTAAAAATTAATAAAAAATGCATACCGAATTAACTAACAGAAAATCATTTTGCTGAAAAATCCAACTTAAATTTTTCACTCTACATAAATAATCAAAATTTTTTTTGTTTACTCGATTTTACTTTTCTGGTTATGAATGTTTTCATTATACCAGCTTATTGACCTTGGAGACAACAAACCAATCTTCAGTTACAAAATAATCATTCTTAAGCTACATCATTACTAATCCTAAACTTTAGACTCTACAACCTACATTCTTTTTATCATACATTTAAGTTATTTTTGTGTGTCTTGAATCATCATGGGTTGTGATTTATATGAAGAGAGAGACATGACTAACTAGGAATTGGTTCAATTGGCTCAGGGGCATACCCCCGTATCGGCAGCACAATAATCCCCTCTTTGACACATATATTGCTCTAGTCTTATAACCAAGCGAAAAAAGGGATTCTCTTTAAGCATTGATTCTTCTGTACAGGAATCGACCTTTGATTTGGTACGGGATTAGAGCGAATCTTTCTTGCACTAAGGTCTAATATATGTACGAAAGAGTGTATTCTCTTGCAGCAGATAGAGGGCACGCCCTTGAGCCTATGGATTCAATTCCTAGAAAGTCATGTCTCTCTACATTACTTAAAACACAACCTATGATGATTAAAGTCGGACAAAAATAACTAAATTTCATAATAAAAAGAGCATGTAAGTTGTAGAGCCTAAAGTCCACGCTTAGTATTTATATATTGACGTAGCTTAAGAATGATTATATAAATATTGAATTGTGGTCTAATCTGAATCTAACAAAAGAAAGAATAGCTATATAATGAAAACACCATGTCAATTAGAAAAGAAAAAAGAGTAAACATGGATATATATTATTTTTATACATAATAATAAACTACAATATTTCCACGATACTCCTTTTATTCCACATTAAGTCTAATTTATAAGGCAAAAGACACCTATTAAGAAAAAATCGTCAAACATAGAAAAAAAGAGGAGGAAATAGGTGACCAAAACCCTTCCAAGAATGCAACAAATTTTCTTCAGTTTTTGCCCCAAAATTGAAGGATTTTTTAATAGATTTCGTCACCAAAGTAATGGGATTTCACTTGTTTGTTCTTTTCACTGATTAGGTCCCTAGAATTCAGTTAGATTCTTGATTTATGTATCTTGCTTAAACCTAAAGTTTGTAAAACCTTAGATATTAGTTGTGATTTAGTTATTAGAGTATTCCTAATCAGATTATCTTGTTTTTGTGGAATCTTTGCTTATTTTTTTGCATGAAACTCATAACCCTAGTTGTGTAGAGTCTTTTAGGTTATGAATGATACATGCTAGGTCAATTAAAAAACTATACATGCATCGTTTTTGGAATGTTACATTATAAGTTTATCATTGTTATATTCTCTGATTTTCATGTTAGTATTTGAGCTATTCAATGTTTCAGTTATGTCTGTTAGATACACATATTCAGTTTGGAGTCCGCTTAGAACCGAGTGGACTAGGTTTTAGTATACCCTCATAGTCCCAGAACTGCATACCCCGGTAGGCTAAGTCCTCTCTATGGGCACTAGTTTTAGTGATCACGCCATCAACGCCTCTATACTCCTGGCAAGGTATATCGGTTCATTCAAAGTGGTGTGTGCATTTGACATCATGGATAACTCATGTGGTGGTTCTGTCGGTTATTAATGGCTCCCATAGTCAGACTCTAATGTATTTGACCAGTTTTTCAGTTATACTTCAATATTCAGTCTCATCATGTTCCTCTTGCAATAATTCATTTGTAATCCTTACTGAATGATTTTTCCTGATATCAAATCAAAAATACTAAAATCAAAATTTTGAGCCTACACACATAAAATGTAATGAAGGGAATGGTTTCCTTGTTCTAGTTTGAACCAAAGGAGTCTTCATGGAAAAAGTGAAATTTGGATAATTGTTAGCCCCTATATAGAGTTGTTGTAGATCAATCCATTATTTTGGTGTTATAGTTGTTAGATGGATAAATTGAGCTGGTTTGATAGGATATTAGAACAACTATTTGTTACCGTTTTTGTTCATAATTATGACTTGCTCATCTGGTTTTCCTGGCGAGCAGTTTGAAAATCTAAAGAGAAAATTATGATAAACCATTAAAATTAGTCATGTGAGGAGCAAAAATTTTATCAAAAGAATTCCAAACATCATTTAATGAAGTCTCCAAGTATAACTTAGGAGCTACAACATTGTCAGGTTTATTAATATTACAACTTCTTCAAACCGCACTTATATCCCAATCATGATCACCCATTTTAAATCTATATAAAATGATATCTACTCAGATGTAAAAAAATAAAATGAGCTGATAAAAGAAACTAATAATGTTTCCTGCTAAATTAGAGAGAGAAAAAATGATTCAAAGAGGGGGGTTTCTAATGGAGGAACTAGATGATCAAAGAAACATTTAGTGGGTATGACATTATAAATAATAGGTTAAGATGAAGAAAATTGAACCTATTTCTAAATATGTAGATAAAATTAAAGGGCTATCTACCTATCCCGATGCATCCATATTTAATTTACAGTTAATGCACACTAAATATTTTTTTCTATTTTAGAATGAGTGGGAATAGAAACAAGAGAGATGTCAAAGATTATAATGTGTACCTTTTGTTTAAGATCATACATCGCATATATTATTGTAACAACTCGAGAGCACCCCCTAGTCGTAACATGGTGTATTCAATCTAAAAGATATTTTACACAAGCCCTTAGAATTCATTCATCAAATAGGCATTAGAAAATATGGAAGAATTTAAATATTTCTTTAAAACATTCTTCGAAAGGTATTTCATAAGAGCGGAAGTCTTTCTAACATTATTGTCTCAAACTGTCTATGAATGAATTGAATAAAAGTCTTTGGACACAGACACATAAAGTCTAAAATATAAAAGTAAATGTCATAAAGGTAAATAGATATTGTCCTCGAAGCAATGAGGACTTAGAAAGATCTTCAATCTTCTAAATTTTTAAAACTCTAGCCTCCAATAGCAACTCAAAGCTTCAACCCTACATTTGGTTAGAATGTGGGCAATATGCGTTAGTACAAAAGTACTAAGTGTGGAAGCTACAATAACATCATAAGATTATCTCAAATAGTTAGTCAACAAAATACATAATCGTAATTTGATACTTCAACCATTTGTCTTTTAAACTAAAGTGAACTACGTCCCAAGCCACCTCCTCATAGACTTGTGCAAGTCAAAGGTAGCATCTCATACTACTACCTAAGCTAAGCACCTCTTTGGTAATTCATGGTCATAGACCTCATTCATACTTATGTAAAGCACTATACCCCTAGGTCACCTCAACGCACACTTGAGCAATGCAGATGGGGTATCCCATTCTACTTCACACACTAAGAATATCTTGAAGTAACCTATTCATGTTTTACTCCCTCTTATGTTTCTTTCATATTTTACAAGGAACTATCATCTTAAGTCAACCTTAACATGGAAGGCAACTATAGCCACTACCCAAGCTAGCCATAATTAATAAGAGGACATTTCATAAGTAGCTTCAAGTCATACTTGTGTCATATAAGAATGACATACCATTCTTCCATTCACGCTAAATACTCATTTAGGCTAGCATACTCAATGCTAACTATCTTTCATACTAGTCTATCAAGAATAGCATACTATCATACTAGACATAACTATTATGGAAAACATAATATCATGAGAAGCAACTATCATAGGAAGGTTATAAAAATACCCACCTAGCAACCATGCATCCACTCATCAATATGTAATCTATCCATAGGGTATTATAATTCGCCTAAGTTACCATGAGTAATTTAACACAAACTGTTCTATGAATCGCACCTTTACTGCAGGCCAAACTACCAATAGGACAGTATACATCATCTATCCTAAAACTACCATGAAATGGTTTTGGCCTCACCAAGTTAAGCTATAATAAGGCATTCTAATCATTCTACTCTAAGTTAACCTTACGAGTGTTTCATTCCTCAATTCCAAGATACCATGGGAATCACCATCCCCAATCATCCCTGAGATTTACTATCTTAAGCTACAACGAGATTTACTATCTCAAGTTACCATGAGACTTACCATATCAAGCTTCCAACCTTGGTCTTATTTTAGTAAGCCATGATTTACATGAATGAAACACAAGTCTCAACATCAAGCTATTCTAGTCTAACTTTCTTTGATTCATTTAAGATTATTAGGTAAACCTAGAATCCTTCTATGTGAGAGAACTTGCTTCTCTTAGCTTGTTAATATCTAAGTTTATAAGAGAAAGAGAATACTTGATCAAGATCACACAAATTTAATATGTGATATCACACAAATAGTGATTTGGGGGTAAAGTCAATATAAGGAGATATGTATTGATTATTATCTTTCTCTTATACACTTACATATGAACAAGCTAGGAGAAGCATGTTTTCTCATATAGAAGGACTCTAGGTTGACCTAATAACCTAAAATGAATCAAAGAAAGTTATACTGTAATAGCTTGATGTTGAGACTTGTGTTTCCTTCATGTAAACCTTGGCTTATAAATATAAGACCAAGGTTGGAAGCTTGAGATGGTAAGCCTCATGGTAGCTTGAGATAGTAAATCTCATCGTAGCTTGAGATAGTAAATCTCACGGAAGCTTGGGGATGGTGATTCCCATGGTAGCTTGGGATTGATAAATGAACTCTCCTCAAGATAGCTTGAATTGGCCTGATTAGATTGCCTTATAATAACTTGACTTGGTTAGTCGAAAACCATTTAATGGTAGCTTTAGGATAGATGACTTATACTCTCCTAATGGTAACTTGGCTTGCATGATAGGTGCAATTTATCCAATAAGTTGAGTTAGATTACTCATGGAAGCTTAGGGTTGAGGATTTAGACTCCAATATAGATAGATACATCTTGATGATTGAGTGCATGGTTGCCTTGTGGGTATACTTACTACCTTCCTATGATATCTTTGATCGCATGATATGATGTTTTCCATGGTAATTAGGTCTAGTATGATTGTATGATATTGTTGATAGACTAGTATGAAAGATAGTTAACATTGATTAAGATAGCCTATATGAGTATTTAGTGTGAATGGTAGAATGGGATGTCATTCATACATGGCACAAGTATGACCTCAAGCTACTTATGAAAAATCCTGTTATGAAGTATGCCTACCTTGGGAAGTGGGTATAATTTCCTTCCATTTTAAGATTGACATAAGATTATAGTTGCTTGTCAAATATTAATGTAGTCCCTTAGTGACACTTCTAAGGGGGTAAGACGTGAATAGGGTGACTTCATGATATGCTTAGTGTGTGAGGAAGAATGGGAATCCCCACATGCATCGGACAAGTGTGCCTTGAGGTTTCCAAGGGGTATAGTGCTCTACATAAGTATGAAGGTGGGATATCACCAAGAATAACGAAATAGAGGTACTTAGCTTAGGTAGTAGTTTGGTATACTACCTTATCCTTGCGCAAGTATACTTAACGGTGGCTTGGGACGTAGTTCACTTGAGTATACAGGACAAATGGTTGAAGTATGAAATTATGATTATGTCTTACTTTGACTTTTCATGATATGCTTCTTATGTTATTACCTCTTATGCTTATGTCTTATTTTGTCTAACCATTTAAGATTCTCCTATAATGTTATGTTAGCTTCCATACTTAGTACCTTTGTACTAACACATATTGCCTACATTCTAACCAAATGTAGGGTTGGATCTTTGAGTTTCTCTTTGAGGGTAGAGTTTCAAGAATGTAGAAGATTGAAGATCTTTGTGAGTCCTCAGGTCTTTCAGGACAATATCCATTTACTTTAATACCATTTACTTTTATGTTTTAGACTTTACGTGTGCTGTGTCGCATGACTTTATTCATTTCATTCATAGATGGTTTGAGACAATAATGTTAGAAAGACTTCTTCTTTTATGAATTGCTTCTTCGAGTTATGTTTTAAATTCTTCCATATTTTCTAATGAATGTGATGAATGAATGCTAAGGGCTTGTATAAGATCTCTTCAAGATCGAATATGCTATGTTACGACTAGGGTGTGCTCTCGAGTCATTACAATATTATATGAGATGTATGATATTAAAAAAAATGTACGCGTTACTATCCTTGACTTCTATTTTGTTTCTAATCCCACTCACTCTAAAGTAGAAAAAAATATTTATTGTGCATAAACTATAAAGTAAATGTTGATGCTCCGGGAATGTAGATAGACATTTAATTTTCTCTATATATTTTCAAAATTAAGTCACTTTTCTTCATCTCAACCTTTGAGTTATAATTTCATACCCACTAAATGTGTCTTTGATCATCTACTTCCTCCATAAGAAAACCCCTCTTTGGATCATTTTTCTCTCTCTCAAGTTCAGTAGAAAACATCATTAGTTTCTCTTATAAGCTCATTTTTTATTTTTTTTACATTTAACTAGATATCATTTTATATAGATTTAAAATGAATGATCATGACTGGGATATAGGTGTGGTTGTAAGAAGTTAAAATATTAATAAACCTTTCAATGTTGTAGCTCCGAAGTTATACTTGGACTTATTTAAATGTGTTTGGAATTCTTTTGATGACTTTTTTGCTCCTGACATGACTAATTTTGATGGTTTATCTGAAATTTTCTCTTTAGAATTTGATAACTGCTCACTAGGAAAAACCAGATGATCAAGTCATAATCATGAAAGAAAATGGTAATCACCAGTTGTAATTACATCCCATTCAACCATCTAAATTTATCCAACAAACCTCTTTTCCTCCATCAACAACAACAGTAGTGTGTGTTCCACCAACAACTACAACAACAAAAGAATGGATTGATCTACAACAACTCGATATAGGGGCTAACAATTATTCTATATTTAATTTTTTTCCATGGAGACTCCTTTGATTCAAACTAGAACAAGGTATCCATTCACTTTGTTACATTTTATTTGTGTATGATTAATATTTTGATTTTAGTACTTCTGATTTGAAATTAGAAAAAATCATTCAATAACGATTACGCATGAATTATTGCATTTTACTCAAAATTTTGATTTTAGTACTTTTGTTTGAAAGAGGAAAAATCATGGTTCTTATAGACATATATTTCTCCAATCCCATAACCAAGTTAAAAAGGGGATTCTCTTGAAGCATGAATTCTTCTGCCCATGAATCCTTCTTTGCTTTATTACGGGACTAGAGCAATATATTCTTGCTCTAGGGTCTAATATATGTGTCAAAGAGAGTATTCTCTTGCAACGGATACGGCGCAATCCCTTGAGCCTATTGATTCAATTTCTAGAAAGTCATTTCTCTCTCCTACACTTAAACAACAACCTATGATGATTCCAGTCAGACAAAATCAACTAAACTTCATGATAAAAAGAATGTGTACGGTGTAGAGCGTAAAGTCAAGGATTAGTATTTAAACATTGATATAGCTTAAGAATGATTAATTAATATAACATTTAATTGTAGTATAATCTCTATCTAATCAAAGAAAACATGACTTATATACTGAAAAAAACATCCTAATTAGTAGAAAAGAAAAAAGTGTAAACATGGAGTTATATTATTTTGGCAATAGGGTCTAGTGAACACTTTTACTTGTGTAAGTTTGTATTGTTAACCCTTCTACTTATACAACCAAGGGGCATATGATATACACACCGGAGGAGAGTGAAATGTGGTTAAAAGGGTCTAATAGACACATTAGGGTTTTATAATGTCTTCTTTCCCATTCACATCTACACCATTATTGAAATTTAAGCTTTTTCTTGCCTCTTTTTTGATCTTCTTTCTCCAAATATCTTGTCCATTTATTTCATCGCTTTAATCCTCTTTTATTTTTATGCATTTCTAGTTGATGCTTCTTTTTGTGGTTAATCCTATTGTAGTTTTCTTTATCATCAGGAAAGTTGTTTTTCTTAGAATGCTATCATCAAGAAACATGTAATTGAGAGCACAAAAATAGAATCCCCAAAAAATTTCAAGAAAATCAGTATAATCGACTAAAAACCTAATAATTAAACAGAGAGATAAATAGAAGATGAAATCTAGACTAAACAACATACAAATACGAAAATAAGTCAAAAAATTTATATACATAAACTAAAAATTAAATCAAATCAACAAAAATACTCAAGCAATTTTGTGGGAATGAAGAATAAAACGAGAAAGAAAAAATGTAGGTATAGATAGCCTCACATAGATAGATGTCTACGATGATCTTAACACACTGTGCTTTTTTTATTTTGATGAAAACAAAGATGAATTCCTTGATTGGTTCTCGCGTTTTTTCTTCAATGAAAAGAGTAGAAAATGTTGCGAAAAAAGTGTAAGGAAGATGAAAGAGAAATGAAATAAGATTGTGGGGAAAGTGGTGGGTTTGGTGGCAAAAGGTAAATAAAAATCATAAATGTATTAATTAAATATTACAAAAATGTCAAGATGACATGAAGTGGTATATATATACACATGTCATTTTATAATTATTTTTAAAATTACATGTCACACATTTGTGGTACACTCACAATTAAAGGTTAAAAAAGGTGTTTAATATGTTGAGTTTAGCTAGGTTCAAGGGTTCAGATGACAAATGGGTAAGTAGAAGGGTTCACAACACAAAATCATACAAGTACAAATGTCCACCAAACCATTTTACCTAGTATTTTTACAGATAATATTATTTTATAATCCTTTCATTATACTCCTTATATTCCCATATTAAGTGTAACTCTTAAGGCAAAGCACACCTATTAGTAAAAATATTCAAGAGCATAGGGTAAACCACCATTTCAACTATTGCCTTTTGTGATATTTTAAATACTAGTTTCTGGACACGTGCTTTGCACGTGTGTTCCTAGATATGTAAGAATGACTAAAATGCAATGAAAATATATAGTGTGTAAACAACATGCAATGAATAATATAATTCAAAAATTATAAATAAATCTTTAATAATATAACCATAAAACACAGAAAAAATAGAGAAGGGAAAAAAAATACAATGTATACATTCTTCGTAAGACGTTGATCAATAATAATGTAGATTAAAACATAAATACAAAATTAGTACATTATATTTCGAGTTCTTATTGACTCTTTCTCCCATATCCTATAAAATTCAAGAGTCTTCTTCATGATATACGTCGATAACATAAACGATTTGAACATACATCAATTTGAAAATGTGTCAGTTATTAAAAAGTAGCTTATCGATTATGAGATTGAAATCTAAATAAAAATAATATTAGAAGAGAAGTAAACATAAATTGTAAAAAAAAAACAAGATATCTAGAAAAATTATGGATGAATAATCATTAAAGCTACAAAAATCTCAATAAGAAGAATAAGTTACTCCATCAATAACCATCAATTTTTTGTACATGTCCCTACAATCCACATTAATAAAAGAAGTAGAATGTCACGACCCCAAACGGGCCGCGACTTGCACCCACACTTATCCTACTATGTGAGCGAACCAACCAATCCAATTCCCATCATTTGTACCATAATAAACAGAAAATTAATGCGGAAGACTTAAAACTCATTAATGAAAATCGATTAAATAACTTATAAAACTCAATACTATTTATTCCCAAAACCTGGAAGTCATCACCACAAGAACATCTATCCTCAAATTACTAATCTAAGAGTATCTAAGA
>NC_028640.1:47003279-47004287 GCF_001406875.1 Solanum pennellii | reverse complement strand
TTTGCCTGTATTTTCAATTGATGATAACCGGATCTCAAGACAATCTTAGAGAAGACACAAGCACCTTGTAACTAATCGAACAAGTCATCAATGCGAGGAATGGGATACTTGTTCTTAATAATTACCTTGTTCAACTGCCGGTAGTCTATGCACATCCGAAAACTCCCATCCTTCTTCTTCACAAATAACACCGGAGCACCCCAAGGGGATGCACTTGGTCTAATGAAACCTTTACTTAACAACGCTTGAAGTTGGGCCTTTAACTCCCTTAAATCTGCTGGAGCCATTCTATAAGGAGGTATGGAAATGGGGCGAGTGCCCGGCTCCAGATCAATGCAAAAGTCAATATCTCTATCTTGGGGCATACCAGGAAGGTCTGCAGGGAACACATCTAGAAACTCATGGACTACCGAAAATGACTCAATCGAAGGTACTTGGGTAGTATCATCCCTGAGGTTACAAGAAAGCTAAACACCCTTTACTAACCATTCTCTTAGCACGAAGAAAGGAGATGATACGAACTGGAGTGGAAGTGTAGTCACCCTCCCACACTAATGGATCTGTCCCAGGCTTGGCCAACGTTACAGTTTTAGCATTACAATCTAAGATTGCAAAATTTGGAGAAAGACAAGTCATACCCAGAATTACATCGAAGTCAACCATTTCTAAAATAATCAAGTCTACATGAGTATTGCTCCCCACAAAAGTCACTAGACAGGACCTATATACCTTTTCAACTATCACAGACTCACCCACCGGAGTAGAAACACGAATAGGCATGTCAAGCAATTCACAATGTAAATTAAGACCGGTAGCAAATGAGGAAGATACATATGAAAATGTAGAGCCAGGATCAAATAATACAGAAGTCATGCAATCACAAACCAAAACATTACCTGTGATAACAGCATCTGATGTCTCCGCTTCAGACCGCCCAGGGAATGCGTAACAATGGGCCCTATCACCTGTCTGCCCGTTGCCCCTACCATGTGGTGTTGTAGTAGCTCC
>NC_028640.1:46996193-46998181 GCF_001406875.1 Solanum pennellii | reverse complement strand
ATATATATATATAAAAGAAAACCTTAACCCCGCCTACGTGGCGCCACCAGAAATTAGGATTCCCTTTTAATTTATTTTATTACCAAAACTACCCTTCCCATTTCGTGAAAAGTTATGACTTTAATAAAAATTCAGGACTTTAATGAAGAGTTTTGACTTAAATGAATAGTTGTGAATTTATGAAAAGTTGTGACTCTTATGGAAAGTTGCGACTTTATGAAGAGTTGCGACTCGTATGAAAAGTTGTGTCTTTTATGAAAAGTAGCGAATTTGATGAAGAATTGCGTCTATTATGAAAAGTTGCAACTTTTATGAATGGTTGTGAGCTTTCCAATGGGTTGCAACTTTTCCAAATAGTTGAAACCTTTCTGATGAAGCACAATAACCATTTTTTTACACTACCCTTTGTTGTCTATAAATAGTTTTCTCTCACTATGTACTACGAAAACTCTACACCTCTTAGTATTTCTTCTCCTTCTCCTCCTCCTTCTCCTCCTCGTCCTCAATCACAATTAAATATTTGTGTACGTATTTCTTCTCCTTCTCCTTCTCCTCCTCCTCCTCATTCACAATTAAATATTTCTGTACGTTGCTCATGTTGAATGACTCACGAAGACCATTACTTATGTTATAAATCCTGAGTATTTCTTTTAACAATCATTAATTTCTACTTATGTTATTAAGAATAATGGTAAGATGTAATAATTTTCATTTTCCTTTACATTATTAATGTTTGTTATTACGTAATCTTGCATGTAAGATAATAGAGTGTTTTAATGATAATGCCGGATATACTTTAAGTAATACTTTATAAAATTTGTGATATTTAATTTCCGCGCACCTTAACTAAACTAAGTTCTTATTACCCCCTTGAACTTTTTTTTTTGGAAATTTTGTGCACCTTTTGGGATTACATGTCATCCAAATATCTCCCACGCACCTCAATTGTGTGGATTCACGGAACGTGACATGTTAGACAAAAGGTGCACAAAATTACAAAAAAAATTAGTCCAAGGGGGTAATAGGACCTTAGTTAATTAAAGGTGATCTCTGAAATTTCAGTAATAGTTCAAAGGGTACTTGTGCATTTTCAATAAATATAACTTTGTAAGTGTTGAATTGATCACCTAGAAAATAGAAAACTTCATTATGTGAAAACCCATACTTGGAAAAAATTTCAAACACCTATCTCGAGCTTAGAAAAATTCAACTATTTTTTATAATGAAAAATGCTTCAAAAATTCACTTAATGTTGAATAGAATTAGTACGTTTCACACACCTTATATACTGAACAAATCACATTCCAAAAAACGCAAGTTTTTGTAAATATTAACTTCTAAAGTACATTTTGATTTATTCATGAAAATATGTATAAATATGGGTCGATCTATTTTTAATCCAATCCATTGGTTTATCTAGTTCATTTTTTAAAATATATTTTTTGGGGTAAGAAAGATGAAATGGGGGAGGGTATTACATTGTGGAGATTTAATCTACACCCGGTGAAAATTTATATAGCCAATCAATTAAGCTACTAAGATTCTCTTATACGAATATTGGTCATAGGATGAGAAATCAAAAGAAATAGAAAAACATAGTTCTTTGAATTAAAGGTATTATTATTATCGTATATATTCACAAACTACAATATTACTAATCAAAGCATTTTAATTTTTTGCTTTTCTGAGTAAAAGATTATTTAAATTTAAGAAGCAAAAAGATTTTTGGTGTGTTTGGTATGAAGAAAAATATTTTCCTGAAAATATTTTCTAATTTTATCATGTTTGGTTGAGTCAAATGTTTTGGAAAATATTTTCCAAATCAACTCATTTCCTCAAATTTAAAGAAAATGACTTCCCTTCTAAACTTAAGGAAATGATTTTTCAAAACTCTCTTCAAACCTCCGCCCAACCCACCCCCTTCCTACCAGCCCTAACCCACCCCCTACCAACACTCCACACACCCTACCAGCCCCCAACCCACCCCA
>NC_028640.1:46985789-46995812 GCF_001406875.1 Solanum pennellii | reverse complement strand
CACACCAACGAAAAAAATTTAATATTTTTTTTTAAAAAAAAAAATTCAACTTCAAAATATTTTTTTTACTCTAATAAAATATAAAAGATATCATAAACATAATTCACTTAAAAATCAAACACTAAAATATATTTCCGGAAAATATTTTCTATCCACCAATGAAACATTAAACACTAATCAAAAATCTACTTATTTCAAGTTAAACATTTTCTACGAACATTTTTCATGAAAAACATTTTCCTTCATACCAAACAGAACCTTGGAGTAAGTTTCTATTGCTATAAGTTACTATCTACAAAAAGATGATTAACTTTGTTTTATGTTGGATTCATGCAACAAAAACAACTCTTAAAATGACATAATCCTAAACGTAGATATAACATTATTCAGAGGAATTTTTTTTTTGCCAAGAAATTTCACCTAAGAAAGCAAACTTTAAAATAAATCTCCTTGACCCATATATAATAAAAGGATAGGAGAGGTTGTACCTTTATTGCTAAAGAATATTTATATTGCTAAATTTATGATTCTTTAAATTGTGTAGATATGTGTACGTTAAATTCATTAATGATCTATGATATTTCAAAGAAAGTTCATATTGGAAAGAAAGGTTATCCTTAAGAAGGATATTTTTTGGAATTTTGATTATTTTTGCATGATTGAGATGTTTCATCACAAAGGAAGGTATATTGAGAAATGTAATCCAACACATAAAAAACACATTTAGATTTAAAGAGAGTGTTGCGCAATTCCTTAAATATTTATTCTTCTTAGTGAATTCCCGTAGTGAGATCAACATCCATCTTAGTTATGACTTATTTCCTCTTAATTCTTCACAACTCTCTTCCCTTTTGTGGAGGTGAATCCAGAATCTTCAATTTATGGTGTTATGAAATTCTAAAAAGGTAACTCGTTTGATTTTGAATAGGTAATCTTTTGTAGAATCAAAATCTATAAACTCAAGATTTGGGATCTACCTCTTTGTAAACATAATCTTTCATTGCAGGGAAGAAAGTTGTGAAGTCTTAAGAAGAAATAACTAAGATTGATGTTGATGTTGCTATGGGAATTCACATGGAAGAAGAAATAATTACATAAATCCTCAACAATCTCTCTTTCGATACAAATGTGTTATGAAGTCCTTGATGACACTGATCAACGAACCTAAATTTATAATGAAGCATCTCAATCATGCCAAGAAACCATGATCATATAGTGAAAACACCATCTCAAGTAGAAAAAGCAAAAGGAGTAAACAAAAAGAATTATATGATTATTATACGTAATATTATTTTTTAATCTTTTCATGATACTCCCTATATTCCTAAGAGGTGTAATTTGTGAGTCAATGAACACCGTTAAGAAAATTTTTAAGAACATAATATAAACCATAATTTCCATTAGTATCCTTGTGACATTAGAAATATAACTTCGTAAGTGGTGACATCAGCTCCTAGAAAATATAAAAGTCAAGAAAAAATATTTCAAAAATCTATCTTGAATTTTGAATAATTCAAATATTATATACAATGAAACTAGATTAAAAAATTGAGTTCATGTGAAATAAAATGAGTTCATGTTTCACGTTCTTGAATCAAATCACATTTATTTTCCTAAAAAAAACAATTTAAGTTTGTTTGAATATTAAATTCTAAAGTAGATTTTGATTTGTACATGTAAATGTGTATAAATATGGGTCAATCCATTTTTAACCCAATCCATTGATCATCTTGTTCCTTTTTTATTTTTACTTTTAGGGTAAGGGAAGATAAAATTGGGGGAGGCGATAACATAATGTGTTGTCATTTAAGACATTTTATCAACATATATTCACAAATTACAATATTATTACACCAAGCATTTGTATGTTTTTGCTCTTGTGGGTAGAAGAATATTTAAAAGAAGCAGAGAGATATAGAGTAATCTACTTTTGTATTGTTTTATGATGTATTCATGCGACAATAACGACTTTAAAAATGAGTTAATTTTGATATTATTCAAAGGCAATACTTTTTGCCCAGAAACTCTAATATAAGAAAGAATACTTTAATATAAGTCTTCTTAAACCATATATTATTAAAAATAGAAGAGATGGTACCATTATTTCTATAGTCATCATTGTTGATGAAATTCCAACTAGATTTAATATTCCTCCGATAGCATTCCAGGAAGAACCTTCTCTTATCTATATATTATAAAAACATATTTTACAATTATAATTTAATTCTTTTTATTCATGCTTAACATAGATTACCAATAACATTTTCAATCCCATGTCACCATTACAGGATAACACATATTAGGCAAACCCAAACGCTACGCTTATGTAGAATTCGTTCATTAAGAGGCTTAAAAATAACTTTCATAAAACGAATCAAAGATTATATAAATGAATTTCACATAAGCATATCATTTGGATTATCTAGATTTGTGTTACGGTTATATAAGATGATAATCTTTGTTTCACTTCTATATAGGTGAAGGGTAAAATAATCTATGAGAAGTTTAAATGAAAACAATGATTACAGATAGTGTTATGCTACCTTCTATTATTTCTTAAGATATAGTTGATTTAAGAATAAATATTTTACTAAAGATGAATAAATACACCTTTGTGGAATGGAAATTCTAGATCTTATCCATGTTACTTAATAATAAATTTAGCATATTTAGGGCTTTCTTGAATCTAAGGAGAAAATTAGAATTTAGAGAATTTAACTTCATTTTTGACACAAAACAATGAATATGGAAGGCATAGAGTAAAATGTGATGAGACTTGTAAAACACAACTATACATATAAAATAAAAAATGAGACTCTAGGGTTTCTTCAAGATTTTCTACTAACATTGCTAAAAAGGACATTTTCAAAACTCAATTTGCAAACTAGCTCCATGTCTTACTTTATTGGTGCAAAAGACACTATTTATCATTTAAAGTTAAAAAATTATGAATCTTTATCCTAGTTCTTAAATAATATTGAATATTTTCTTCCATCAGAACCTTAAAAGACTAACATCTCAGCCTCAAAATCTTAAATTGCAAATTCTTTTTTCCATCTTTAATGTTTAAATTACACGTTTTAAAATAAAATAAATAAATTTATTCCCTTCCAAAATGTCGATTTTTCATCTTCACATCACCTTGTTCAAAAAAATTTTTAGGTCATTCATAAAAAAAATTACTCTACAATAATATAATAATTCTTGAGTTCATCTATTATATTATTGTTTGTTCTCAACCATTGTTATTCAATTCATTCATTGTTATTTCTAATTAATTTTTTAATTGTTGTAAAAGCTAAAGAACTTTACCATCAATCATTGACTACCCTCTTTGTTGATGATGGATTATGAACAAGTATATATATATATATTCTAGATCGATTTGTTTCAATTATCGTCAAATATATTAAATTTCCTATTCCATTAATTCTTTAGTCATGAGTAAACACACACACAAACACACACAAACATACACACACAAACACACAAAAGATTGAGTACTACTTGTCAATAAATAATTAAATTATAACAAATCACTTAATATTATTTAAACTAATCACGTATATTATATTATATGAGAGTCTTTTTATTTTTCCTTTGTTGGTAAAAACAAATCTCATATTAATTAGACTCAATATTCATCATTACATGGATTATTGTGAAATTGTTGTTTAGTATGTGGATAGAGGTGTGATATAGTACATATTTCAAAAGACACGAGTAGCAGATTACTTTGTTAGCTTAAAAAAATAGTTCCCTCCTTGTTTGCTTTTTTATTCTTGGACACAAATAAAGGTTGAACTACCTAGTGCATAAGATAAATGAATGTTGATATATTAGACCACCTACTTAGCTAGAGCACAAGTCACTTGATTCTCCACTTGATATCTACTCTAGCTAGTGGATTCCCTAGCTGCAAAAGTAGAGCCCTGCAATAATTTAAGATGTTAGATAGAGCAGGACAATCATTTGGCAAATAATGTGTAATTTCCTTAAAATCTATATTAATTTTATAATGGCATCAACATTTTATCTAGTGCAATTTCACCTCCTATAAAAGGCCACATAGCTTGTTTTGATCGTTGTACCTTTGAAGATATTCCTCATAAATCTAGATATCCAATTCCCTTTTGTATCACGAATGACTCCTCATATGCCTCATTTTCCTGATTCTATTTTGAATGATTCGTTTGTGTTTAGTTCAAATACTCCGTTTTACCATTCAAATACTTTTCGAGATCTAATTTGATGATCTTAGTTGCACAATCTCCATTCATTTGTTGGATGTGAGTAATTATTTCTTTAATGATTATAATGTTGTTTGGATTTGATGTCCACTAGGTTGTATAACCAGGAACCCTTTTGGATTTGGGGGGCAACAATTTTATTTCTTCTAGTTTGGCTGAGAGATGTTGTATGGAAGAACGTGGTGTTAGATTCAGCTTCACCGAGCCTGTTGACTCTATATTTTTAGTTTCTAGAAATTTTCCTCTAGTATAAGTATAAGGTTGTATTCTTCAATCAGGTCAACATATTGTTTTGATAGGAAGGTGTTGGAGTATAATTCGATGATTTTGGATACCCTCAATTCCTCGGAGGAGTTTTCCGTTTTTTTAATTACAAATGTTGCCAAAAGTTCTATTATTCCAGATGGTAACATTTCATTCAAAAGAAGAGATTACGTTATATATGTTTGGTCAATTAAGACAGTTGAAGAGGATTAGACTTGGTAACTCGGGGTATGAAGTCCACATGAGTTCAAAGCAAAATATTGTTGTTATGCTTATTTTTTAGTGGGAAAAGTGATATTAGAATGGGACAATGATCCTAATGCCTATGAGGTAGGTGGGTACTTGTGCATCTCGACAACTACAAAAACACATCACATTTTCTGAAAATTTGTATAGTTTTTCAAAATAAGACTTAGTCTATTTTTATGCACTTATTGTACCACACATTTGCTACCTTTTAAACCTAATTCAATCATCTCATAGTAACTAATACTACAATGAAAATAACTTTTAGCTGCAATAGATAAACACATTAATAAAGAGTGTTAAAGTCTTTATCGACATTAGTTAAGTGCCATTAGATCCAATGTCACTAAATCCTTTAGGAACATATACAAAGATTGGTAGTTACAACTAAATATATATATTTAGCAGCATAAATTGCCGCTAAAGCTCATTTTTGATGTAGTGTAATCACATCCCAAAAGTCATTTACCTGAGAATTGATAATAGGCCTGCCTCCAACTTTATCTGTATTGCCCAATAGTGTGTTAATATTACCCCTATTACCTAATGCATCTTAATAGTTGTTCTTAATTGTTTCTAAGTTTTCCCTTGAAATATTTCGTACATTATGTAATAATTTGAGATTATCTTTTGATAAGATTTCGAAAAGATTGCTATTGTTTAAAAGTGTAGCTTCAGTAGAATGTGATGGTGAAGTAGGAGTTACTTCAAAAGATAAGGTAGAGGTTTTTTAGGGGTTATAGTAGGTAATGGAAGATCTTGAAATTTTTTATCATTGGTACTCAATTATGCTCTATTTAAAAGTTATTGTATAGCTTATTTAATATATTTGAATAAGTTATTATATATTGTACACAAATAAGAGTGTGTTATCAAAAAAGGTTGTAGGTGCTTAAGCACCCATACTTCATAACATAAGTCCGACAATGATACTAGGGTGTAGGTTTTTGTCTCCCACCTTACTATTTACAATCGTTGTGGCGAAGTTATTTTTATTTTTATTTTGTTTAATTTAATTATATTGTTGACACCCTTTGTCATAACATTGGGAATGTATTAGTCTATACATTGCTTTAAGCTCTTTTTAGGGAATGTTGTGGATTGAGACCCCTTAGAGATAGCTCGATTTTTATGAGGACGTTTCCATTATTTGTAGATTTTAGAGTCAAGAAACTTACTTGTATTAGCATAGAATAAATTGACGCTAATACTTTTATCATGTGAGCTAGCATCAAAGGTTGGATGTTTTTCATGATTCCTTTTCTCTTTAAATAATACCATCTGCAACAATTGGTAGGTGCTTCATCTTGTGTTGGAGTGGTGCTCTATTGTGGCGCATTTGTTAATTGGATTTTCCTTTTTGCAAGTGGTATTAGTTTTACCAAAGACACCACATTGGGTACAAAGTATATATACTATTTGCTTCATAGACAATGCTTTGTAAGCGGCGACCTATAAAGATATGATTTAACGTTTTTTCTTTATATTTTCTTTTGATACGAAGACTTTCAAACAATATTTTAAAACTCGTGTGCATATTCTCTTTAGCAGACGCTGGCTTTTACATAGTGTTGAGATGTTGAGATTTGAATCTTCTAGATGAAGATATGGAAACCCAAGAGCTTTTATCTTTGAAAAAGGAGTAGTAGAGATCCTTATTTTACAAGAATTAATAAATTTAAGTCTAATATTAAGATTACTTCTTCATTGCTCCGAGATCTTTATTTTATCCTTGTCGATTAACATCTGTCCTGATGAAATAATCATTGATTCGGTTCACCTGATTGTAGCCATTATATCTTCCTTGAATCAAATAAGATTCTTCATAATTGTTATATTTTTTGTATTATTCAACCATTCACATTTTTAATATCATCATGGAGTGCATTACAGACTCTGTACAAAATATTGTTGCTTCTAATTGCACATGCAAGTGTACGTGGCTGCGCAAGTAATATAGTGAGCCTAAAGAGCCGGATTATAAAAAAAAAATTGTCAATTAATAATTCTTACTAAATTATAAATCTAATTATTTATTTAAGGGAGGCTTGCCCACAATGATTTGTGTTTATTTTTTATCTTTTCGTATGCATTTTTTTTTCTTCGTATCATTTTGTATCTAGGTGGAAACTCAATTTCATCTAAAACCTTGTCTCAAACCGAACAATCCTCCATATCCAGAAATGGAACCATTTAAACCTCAGAGGATTTTTCTAATGCATCAGGCTTGTAGAAATAAGAGTAGTAAGGATATATATTTGTAATATCCTTTCTCTTTAAAACAACAATTATGTGTGTCCAAGGTATCCCGTCTAATTGAAATATTCCACAAGTGCATACTTTTCGCCCAAGGAAAAAATAATATGTCTTCTTCCAAATTCATAAATTGAGAAAATTAATTTAGATGATGGAACAGTCTGCAAACATTAAAAAAGTTATTGATATGTTATATGAAATGCACTTATTTTCTATATTTTCAAACTAATTTTGATCAAAAAGCCAAATCATCCATATCAAATGCATAAAATAAGTATAGTTAGCTATGTTTATACATACCCTCATCTTTGAACATTCAGGTGCATTTACAATCAGTACCTCCTCAAATATTCTCCACAATGTATCCTTTGTATGTGAAGATATTTCTCTATTTTTACAGTTTTAAGAACCAATTAAATTCTAGCCTCTTTCGAAAATATTATGATAGAGAATTGGCGTACCTCAACAAGGCAGTCATTAACTCAAAGTCATCATTCTACCTCTGTTTACTATTGAATGAACTCTCAACCACTTCTCGTACCTAGCATCTTCTAGTTACTCCTTAACTCTTTGATCAACCTTTTCCACCTTAGCCATTAATTTATCAAAATAATTCTTCTCAATAAGTCTTAGCCGTAGAGCAGAATAGATCAAATAGGGTGATTCTGCTCCTCTTGAAGTTTGTAGGGACATTCTTCACAAGATTCCACGTGCATGTATAATGAGGTACATTTGAAGCACATTGCTTACACTTTTTATAATACTTTAATTTTTATGTAATACAACACATATTTTTTCACGCTTGCCAAATGGATTTTTGAATTGTTCAAAGAACCATGCCCATGAACAGTCATTTTCTATGTCTGCAACTCCATCTGTCAATGAAAATATGAAACCTATCACAAATCAACACACATGATATTTTTGTTTGATATAACATTAACACTATGTATAAGTTATTATTCAAAAAAAATAAGTTCACCATCACAAAAACACATATATGCCCCATGCAGTGTGATTGCTTATATAAATGTCCTTTTGTAGGCTCGACAAAAATGTGTTGCGTCGACAATAACTACCGATCTGCTGAACTTATTGAACCCCCTCATCAATGCTATCAAGGCTATGAAAAGATACATGAATTCATCTTTCTACGACTTGTGGATCATTATATATTATTTAAGATATGCAATACTTAGCATTTATATGTATTTTGACATCTGCCTATATCCATATGCTGGTTTGCCCCTGATCATTTCTTATGTACGTTCGTTAGCATGTCCTTTTTTCTAGTAATACATCTCAATCCCCATAGAATTCTCTAACATCCCGAATTAAATCTTTCGGAATATGAATTCTCTTATGGTAGACCAATTTAGGAACAGTCACACTACTGACAAACCCAATTACTTCTTTGAGTTTTGTTATTACCTAATCCTCAATGGATACATATGTTCACTATTGAAGTATCTCACTTTGTCTTAGTTTTTCCTTCACAAAGCCTTCAAACTCTAGCGAAAATAATTCGAATAGCACACTGACACATAATTGTACAATTGTTTTGATCATATTAATGCATACACCAAATACATATATGATGCTACAATGAGTCATAATATGTCAAGAATGATATATATTAATGTATCATCCATATCAATGATCACTATAACTATTTGATACACCTTAAATAATACATTTTTGTGTATCATATTCACATCACTAGTCTGATATGTTTTATAAAAATAAGTAATACCCTCACATTAGAGATACCAAATGTATAATATATCACTTTCTGCCCATTTGTTGTATGTATCACTTACAATCCACTACATTTATTTACTACATTTTAATGTTTAACATATATAAACACATCCACTCATAATGATTCATATCATACCGCTAAAAAATCTGTGGAGATACCAAATACAAAATTAAGTATACGTTATTTAAAATTTAGTACTAATCTATATCATGAATGTCATACCAATACTAATTAATCATCAAAAACAAAAACAATTATTACCATATTACGTATGTTAATGATAATAATGTAACATAAAAGACTAAAAATAAAAAATCAAATACTCACAAACTTTTTTCTACCATCTCTCTTTAATTAAAAATTAAATTGTGCTTTATTTTATATTTCTTCACTCGGAAATTGCCTGCGCTTCACGCAACTTCCTTATTTGCAAATTTTGTTTACTCTTTTTTTTTTGTAGTTTTAGTGTAGTTGTTAAATAAGTGTTAAAATTTAATATTTTCAGTTACATCTATGTAATGTTGTGGCGTATTAGGATGTTCTGGAGTTTTAAAATGTCTGTAACGACCTGTTTAGTTGTTTTGAGCAGCAGATTTTATTTCTGGAAAAACTGGCTGAGTCGACGGATCCCACGACGAACCGTCATGGGCACGACAGACCGTCGTGGGCGTCTCGTTCCAAAACACTTAGAATTCTGAAAATTGGGTACTGAAATCGACTCTCTGAACTTCGTAACGGAATGGAAGGACGGACCGTCGTGGGCACGACGGACCGTCACACATCTTCCACAGAAATTAACTCTCTGAACTTCGTGACGGACGTGCAGGATGGACCGTCACAGTTGTGACGGACCGTCACAGTTGTGACGGATCGTAACAGTTGTGACGGACCGTCACAGTCTCCGTCAGCTCACCCGGGTCGGAATTTCTGTTAAATGTTTTAAGGGGCGTTTTAGACTATTCCTGCTTATAATTATAAAATTGGTGGTTTAATGTTAATAATTCAATTACTTGGGGGTTAAAAGAGATAACCTTGAAACAAATAGTGGGGTAGTTTATCATCTTTTATACTTAATTATATGCTAATTATGGTAAAAGAAAAGAGGGTTTTGAAATAAGAAAAATAGAAAGAACAGAGAGAGGGAGAATAACGATCGAGAGAGGGAGGAGAAATGAAGAGGATAGCAAGGATTTTGAGGATTTGCTTGCTTGATCACGAAATCTTCGGTGGAGGTAGGTTATGGTT
>NC_028640.1:46982814-46983788 GCF_001406875.1 Solanum pennellii | reverse complement strand
TTAAGTATGTTCTTGAAATTGAAACCTCCAGTCTTCAAGGGTGCTGAATCTGAGGATGCCTACCATTTTCTTGTTGATTGTCATGAGTTACTACATAAAATGGGCATAGTGGAACGATTTGGCGTTGAGTTTGTAACATATCAGTTTCAGGTAAACGCCAAAATGTGGTGGCGGTCGCATGTCGAGTGTCAACCCACACAGGCACCACCTATGACTTGAGCGTCATTCTCTAGCTTGTTTATGGAGAAGTATATACCCCGGACTTTGAGGGATAGGAGGAGAGATGCGTTCTTGAGCCTAGAGCAAGGCAGAATGACGGTCACTGCGTATGAGGCTAAGTTTCGTGCATTATCTAGGTATGCCACCCAGCTTTGGTTCAGTTCACAAGAGCGGATTCGCCGTTTTGTGAAGGGGTTGAGGTCAGATTTGCGGATTTCAGCCTTACAGGTAGCGGCTACAGCGAAATCCTTCTAGGAAGTGGTAGACTTCGTGATAGAGGTGGAGGGAGTGAAGCCAGATGACTTCACCATGGCATCGACCTCTAAAAGGTTTCGAAAGGGAGGTGAATTTAATGGTTCTTACTCTAGAGGAAAGGGTTCAGGAGGTTACTCTGTCCGACCAATTCAGTCTTCACTACAGACTGTAGTTGGGGGTCCACCTCAGACCGGTCAACATCTCTCTGAGGTTGGAGGTCATTCTCAGACCTCGTCATTCTCACAAAGATCTATGCTAGACCCCAGAGAATGCTATGGATGTGGGGAGACTGGACATATTAGGAGAAATTGTCCAAAACAGAGTTATAGACCCCCAATAGCTAGAGGTAGAGGTGGTCATGGTAGAGGCCGTTATTCTGGAGGACGTGGTGGCCGAGGTAATGGTGGTCACCAAAACGGCCGGAGTGACGGACGAACTGGAGCTACTACAACACCACATGGTAGGGGCAACGGGCAGACAGGTGATAGGGCCCATTGTTA
>NC_028640.1:46978200-46979101 GCF_001406875.1 Solanum pennellii | reverse complement strand
CTTGATGAGAATTTGTCTTATGAGGAGGAGCCTGTTGCCATTTTACATAGAGAAATTCGCAAGTTGAGATCAAAAGAGATTGCATCCATCAAAGTCCAATGGAATAATCGACCAGTTGAAGAGGCCACATGGGAGAAGGAGGCTGATATGCAAGAAAGATACCCACACCTGTTTAAAGATTCAGGTACTCCTTTTCGCTCTTGTTTTTCTTCTCGTGATCGTTCGAGGACGAACGATGGGTAAATTGGTGTCTATTGTAACGACCTGTTTAGTCGTTTTGAGCAGCAGATTTTATTTCTGGAAAAACTGGCTGAGTCGACGGATCCCACGACGAACCGTCATGGGCACGACGGACCGTCGTGGGGGTCTCGTTCCAAAACACTTAGAATTCTGAAAATTGGGTACTGAAATCGACTCTCTGAACTTCGTAACGGAATGGCAGGACGGACCGTCATGGGCACGACGAACCGTCACACATCTTCCACAGAAATTAACTCTCTGAACTTCGTGACGGACGTGCAGGATGGACCGTCACAGTTGTGACGGACTGTTACAGTTGTGACGGACCGTCACAGTCTCCGTCAGCTCACCCGTGTCGGAATTTCTGTTAAATGTTTTAAGGGGCGTTTTAGACTATTCCTGCTTATAATTATAAAATTGGTGGTTTAATGTTAATAATTCAATTACTTGGGGGTTAAAAGAGATAACCTTGAAACAAATAGTGGGGTAGTTGATCATCTTTTATACTTAATTATACGCTAATTAGGGTAAAAGAAAAGAGGGTTTTGAAATAAGAAAAATAGAAAGAACAGAGAGAAGGAGAATAACGATCGAGAGAGAGAGGAGAAACGAAGAGGATAGCAAGGATTTTGAGGATTTTCTTGCTTGATCACGAAATCTT
>NC_028640.1:46974258-46977113 GCF_001406875.1 Solanum pennellii | reverse complement strand
ATTGCTTCTAGCTTGGACTGGATCTTCCTCTTCATGTCTTGATGCCTTGAGATTTCGGCATGGACTAGCTTTTTAACTATTTTAGCTTCTTAGATACTCTTAGATTAGTAATTTGAGGATAGATGTTCTTGTGGTGATGACTTCCAGGTTTTGGGAATAAATAGTATTGAGTTTTTATAAGTTATTTAATCGATTTTCATTAATGAGTTTTAAGTCTTCCGCATTAATATTCTGTTTATTATGGTACAAATGTTGGGAATAAGATTGGTTGGTTCGCTCACATGGCAGGATAAGTGTGGGTGCCAGTCGCGGCCCGTTTGGGTCGTGACAATGTCGTTGCTTGAATGAGTTATTCACATCCTGGTGAGTAGGAGTAGGTAGCATATAACAGTAAGAACAAAAATGTATCGACATATGGCACATAAATAACACAACTTTTATAGACAAGTACATATTTAGTATGGAAAGTTTTTTTGGCAATAGATAAAACAAAATCCGCTACCATAACAGACATCAACAACATATGATATACACTTAGCCACTGTTGGGCAGGTAAAATTTTTCAAATAACAAAATAGACACTACTTGATAAAACTAATAATATTAAGGTCCGTACAATAGAAAAAGACTCTACTTTGTCGTTTATATGGTGTCTACATCACTCTCTTCGTTGTCGTCTATGAATAAGATTCTTCTTTTCTTAGACTTTCTCGAATAAACTCTTCTGTTTGAAATTGAAGTCTCCTATTCATTAGGAATTTCTTTTGAGTATTCTTTTGTTGATCCTCCCCCATTACAGTCTATTGGTTTAGTTGAATCTTCCACTTTCTCTTAACCTGTACGTAAAAGTAATTAATGATTATGTATGTTAAACAGATTGTCCGGACGATGATGATGTACCTATCAAGATAATATGTATTAGAAGCTCAATAACATTGTAGCACTTCGCCTTCTAGTCTTTGATTATGCAATGTTGCATTCTAATTCTTCATCCGGCACATACACTTTTCTGATTGTATAGTTGTACCACCCCTATTTCACATTTAAATTGCTCATTTTATGTTTGAAGACCAAGTCCATCCTACATATACTGTAAATATGGGACGGTACATCAGTCTCACTTTCGAAAATATGTTAACCAACTTATGAGAAAAAGTATCAAGAAGTTTCTCCGCAACCCCATCAAGGACTAAAGCAGTCTTCCGACCAATGTCCTTGACCCTTATCTGTATCTTAAACCTATGTATGTGTAAAACATAGTTAGAGTTCCTTTGAATGCATGTTGTGGCTACAATGTTACTTGCTTTGTTACCTACCATAAGTAAAAATGAAGGGTTTATTATAGTACTTACCTCTATGTCCGTACTCTAGTTAGAATCTACTAACTCTGCAATAGTAAACCAATTTTAAAACATAGCTTCTGCAATGGGAACGTTACTTGCAGTTTAACTCTCAATAGTATGTACATCAACTGACTTCTTTGAGAACTTATAGAGCAATGGGGTGATGTTGTCCATTTTAAGACTAACATAAATTTTGCTTGTTGCGGTGGTGGCAAAAGCCAGTTCACCTATTATTAAAAAAACAAAACTGAATGTCGATGTCCTAGATATGTGACTTTTAAAAGTTTGCAGTAAGTTGAGAAGAAGTAGTTACCTCTGAATTCATTTAGAGTAGTAGTAGTAATGATCAAAGTGTATGGTCCCAAGTGGATGGGATATGCGTAACAGTAAAATACCTTACTCTGATCCACCCACAAAGTTATTCTTGCATTGATGTCCTAACTAAATGATAATTATATGTAGCTTCTTTGTTATGAATGAAATTTAATGTAATGTAATTGAGAAAAGAATATTACGGATCAATAAGACTGTGTATGTCACGTTTCTTCCACTTTGAACTCATACTCTCCATATAACCGATTCCAAGTAAGAATCAAAGTACATCTACAGGTTAAGGAGGGATATTATTTAATGTATACGTTGGAGACCGTGTGTAACATAAATGGCAGGAATGGATGTGCCTGATAGGACGATGTTGTTGTTGACCCTAGAGCGAATCATTACAGCTTGAATACCATTTACAGGGATTTGAACAATATCATCCTGTAGTTTTTGGATGGAAGTTATCCACAAGAATGTTATTTAAAAGTTTGAATACACTGATATGTATTCACTAGTTATTTCTGAAACTTTGAAGTATCTCATAATGATTCAATAACCTTTGGTAAACTTTTCTCGAAACTTCTTAATTTGATTCTTCCAGATTACCGTGTTCATCAAAGTCCCCTGTTAGAAGTAAATGTGCAAGAAAGTTTGGAATAACCAATTTCATAATGTTGTATAAACGGAATATGAACGATGCAGTACCTTCTCAAAAAGGGAGTAAACACTTGTTGTTTCCAATTCTTAAAAGGCGTCGCTCCGCATATAAGTTGTGTCGTTGTTGAGACGGTGTGATTATTGGGGCTGCGGCAACACTAGAGTGTTTGTGTTGTTTGGGTTAACATGTAGTTTAATGTAGGGGTTCTTAAAGGAAAGGGTATTTTTGGGAATATTTTAAATTAAAAGGGTTTTCTGGATGGTGGTGGCACCACTTAGGCGGCACTAAGGTTTTCCTATATATATATATAGTAGTTCTTGAGAACGTGCATTGCACGTTTGTCCCATATAGTTTTATAAAATATAATTTTTATATAGAAAATGTTGAAATTAAAAAAAATAACTTTTGTCCATTTATATTTTACTCATTGAATAAAATTCATACTAATCGAATAGTACATTGACCATCAAGAGAAAAATATGGAAAACTAATTAAGATACTACAGATTCTAATAATATGAATATATATATATA
>NC_028640.1:46971594-46974198 GCF_001406875.1 Solanum pennellii | reverse complement strand
CATTTTCTTCAACAAATGTAGCAACTCCAAGTCTTCTCTAACAGTGATGGATAGTAGTTGTAAGCCTGTAAATGTAAGTCTGGGTATATCTGAAAGTTTTTAAGGAAGTAGTTACATCCGTAGCGACACACATTAAGGATACAAGATGACTTTAAGTAACGTCGCATTTTCCCTTTTTAATTCTTTAACTTGATGTGTCTTTCTTGGAAATTTTACTTGTTGATGACTGTCTGTATATTTAATTGCTTTTAAATGGGTAAGCTTTGGAGACTTATCTAATGTGCAGTAGATCGAAAATATCGAGAGAACACTCAAAAAAAACATCATAATTCTCTTAATAGTTTATTAATACTTTTTCATTTATTTTTTTTATTGATTTTTATTTGGGATACACGTGCAACACACGTGCTCGGAGACTAGTATGAATATATATATGAATTATCCTTAATAATATCTCATTAGCCTCCATCAAAAATTTTCTAAGGAGCAAAAATCGACTGCAAGCAAAATAAAGAAATGAAAAATGTGATTTTTATTAATGAAACATTGTGACTACCATTTTGTTGTTCTCTTGAATCTCTGTACAAAGTTTCTCTGTTATTCTAGAGCCTTCAATAAAGTATTTCTCGAATTTTTTGATGATGTAGACCTCCCTGAGATATTGTGTATCTCCGAGACGTCCGAAAGCGCTTCGTCGTTTCAAGTCGATCTCCGTGAAGAACTCTTTTTACCACTCCTTCAAAGATTTGTGAGGTTGATGTTGTAGCTTTCTCAAATATGCTTAATTCTCTATGAAGAGTTTTCTTGATTCCCCTAGAATGTCATGTACATCCCCTATTTATAGTTGTAGAGGGTGGATGAGGTTGCATATGATTGGCTAAAGGATGTCATTTTGACACTTGGCTCATTGTGATTCATTCTTGTATTTGACAGGGACTACCACCTCATTTAGACATGTGGCATCACTTTGTTGGTTACGGATGACTAGTAAATGTGACACGTGGCATGGGTTTGGGCTTCAAGGTTAAATAGACCTTTGATTTGAATTTAATTAGATGGACTTAATCATTTGTAAAGCCCAAATTAATTATTCATCAAAAATTAAAATGGATTTAATTCAAATTTGGTATGAATTTGAATCAATAGAATTTATGTGTCTACAAATGCCTCTTACTCCGAGACTTGTCAACGTGGAGGCTTGCCGATGTTTGGCGACAAGGCTTGAAGTAGTCATGAATGTGTTTTCCTTTTTTTTATAGACTTGTCAACGTGTAGGCTTGCCAATTTGACAACGAGAGTTTATGTCTTCATGAATATGTATTCATTTTTTCGAGACTTCTCTACGTGTAGGCTTGCCGAATTTAACAGTTAAAGTTGGAGTCTTCATGAATTAATTGGTTAGACTTCAAGAGTAGTTATTTCTTGTTGTCATATTCTAACTGGGCCACCACCAATAATTTTCTTGTAGTAGCATCAAGCATTTTTTTTTAAAAAAACTTCTTGCTCGACAACCACATGGACCATCTATATCGATTTCAAAAAGATAGGTCTAGTGGGTAGTAGCACTTGCTAATTTCCTTGTTGATCACCCTCTTCCGGGAAAATGGTAAACTTTAAATGAGTTGCCTAATGAAAATGTTTTTTTTTACTGAAGAGTTGTCGACATGGACAATGTTCTCTGGTGGATCTGCACGCCGAGATGGAGCAGGGGCAGGAGTGGTTTTGATACCCGCAGAACAAATAATTTTACCATTCTCATTTGTTCTAGGTTAAACATGTTCCAACAATTCTGCAGAATACCAAGATTTGATTGTGGTCCTTGAAATTGTATTGGACCGAATTTATACAATTTAGGTGTCTACACTCCCATATCAGCAAGAAAATGATAAAAGAAAGAAAATAAAATAAAAGTACATTTAAAAATGAATATAAAGGTCATAAATTAGTAATTTTAACACTAATAAAAATAAACTTATAACTTTCATAATTTTATAGAAGATTAAATTAAAGAAGTATAAATCAGTAAAAAATACAAAAAAATTAAACAAATACAATATTCATATCCTTCTAAGACTGTAATTATAACAATATTTCTACTAAAAAGAAATACATAAGGAATAGAGTTCTTGATGATACCTCATCTCCTATAACCAATCAAAATTCAAAAGTCTTAATAATGATCCAAGTGCTTAACTCCTAATGAATGATACATAGCATATAAAATTTAAAATAATTGAAAATCCAAAAAGAGCAAGAAAATGTTAAATGATTTCTTGACAACATAGATATGTCCGTCAGTTGGACTTCCTAAATGTTAATAGTTAAAATTTATATTTATTACCAACATCTTTTACAAATGTAAAATACTAAAAAGAAATTCTAAAGGTTGAATATTTGTGGAATATGAAAACAAATCCACCACATTGAGTTGAATGAACTAATGAGTGAGAATGTATTTCATTTTAACGAAATATTATTAATATATAGGTAAATTTACTTTTTAATACCAATAATTAAAAGATTGGTGTTTAATTAAATACTCAAATGACTATTCAACCTATAAAAGATAATTTGTAATTCAACTTTTTTTATCATCCCAATTAT
>NC_028640.1:46970119-46971188 GCF_001406875.1 Solanum pennellii | reverse complement strand
TATATATATATATATATATATATATATATATATATGCGGTAAATGGCAATAACCTTGAAAGAAATTCTGTTTATCAATTAAAAATTAAAATAAAATAGGAAAATAGAAGTTAACAAAAGAATGAGAAAACATGACACAATAAGAGTATTATAATTGTTTAACAAAAATTAATGTATTTATAAACAGTTTAAAAAACATCTAAAATTGTAAAGGTAAAACTACTATACAAAAAATCATTCTAATTAGGATAAGAACAAATATTAATATTTCAAAAAAAATACATGAAAAATTGCCTAATGATTCACATCAACAGGAGGCAATTGGTAAAGAACAATTACTTTTCCGTGATGCTTATATAGATCTAGAATTTGTAGGTTAAGATGAAAAGTTGAAGAGTTATTTAATTTAATTTTCAGAAGTTAGTGATCTTAGATATGAGGAAGAGGAAAAATTAATTGTTTTTACTTATAGTTAAATACATTTAATTACACTAATTATAGATAAAGGATTAAAAAATTTAATTCATTTAACCACATAAATTATAGAGAATAATAAAGAATCAAGGATAAACACTTTTATTATCTAATTTTGTAAAAATAAAAATTCTTTATCCAATTACCAAATTTAATTCATTTAAATACAAGTGCTCTTAAAAGAATTAGACAAAGTCTGTCCATTTCTTGCCGGTAAGGACTACTTATTGGGCCGAGGATCATACAAAGTTGTATATTCGAGAAGCGATAAGACTTCATGGGGTTTCGGTCTCCATTATTTCAATAGAGGTGCACAGTTTATTGCACAGTTCGAGAAATCCTTCCAGAAAGGTTTGGGTTCAAAAGTAAATTTGAGCACAACCTTTCATCCTCTCACAGATAGACAAGCAGAACGTGCTATCAAGTGTAACGACCTGTTTAGTCGTTTTGAGCAGCAGATTTTATTTCTGGAAAAACAGTGTGAGTCGACGGAACCCACGACGGACCGTCATGGGCACGACGGGCCGTCGAGGGTGTCTCGTTCCAAAAGACTTAGACTTCTGAAATTTGGGTACTGAAATCGACTCTCTGAACTT
>NC_028640.1:46965640-46966248 GCF_001406875.1 Solanum pennellii | reverse complement strand
GTATGGTCGGATGAATGTGAGGAAAGCTTTCAGAAACTCAAGACCTTGTTGACTAGCGCACCTATCTTTACCTTGCCAGTAGAGGGTATGAACTTCATTGTGTATTGCGATGCATCCTATTCTGGTTTGGATGCAGTGCTAATGCAAGAGAAGAACGTAATTGTGTATGCTTCGAGGCAACTAAAGGTGCATGAACGTAATTATCCGCCCCACGATTTGGAGTTGGCTGCGGTAGTGTTTGCATTAAAGCAATGGAGACACTATCTATATGGGGTTATGTGTGAAGTGTACACGGATCATCGTAGCCTACAGTATGTCTTTACTAAAAAAGATTTGAATTTGAGACAGAGGAGATAGATGGAACTACTGAAGGATTACGATGTCACTATCTTGTATCACCCAGGAAAGGCTAATGTGGTGGCAGACGCCTTAAGTAGAAAAGCAGGGAGCATGGGTAGTCTAGCTCACTTACAAGCTTCTAGACGCCCATTGGCTAGAGAGGTTCAGACTCTGGCTAATGACCTTATGAGGTTGGAAGTAAACGAGAAGGGAGGATTTTTGGCCAGTGTAGAGGCGAGATCTGTTTTTCTTGACAAGATCAAGGGAAA
>NC_028640.1:46964677-46965261 GCF_001406875.1 Solanum pennellii | reverse complement strand
ATTGTTGATAGGTTAACTAAGTCTGCTCATTTCATTCCGGTCAAGGTGACTTACAATGCAGACAAGTTAGCCAAACTTAACATCTCAGAGATTGTTCGGTTGCCTGGAGTTCCACTCTCCATCATATCTGATAGAGGTACGCAGTTTACTTCTAAGTTTTGGAGAACATTGCATGCGGAATTAGGTACTAGGTTGGATCTTAGTACTGCATTCCACCCTCAAACGGATGGGCAGTCTGAGCGAACGATTCAGGTATTGGAGGATATTCTTCGTGCATGTGTGATAGAATTTGGTGGCCATTGGGATAGCTTCTTACCCTTAGCGGAGTTTTCATACGATAATAGCTATCACTCAAGTATTGACATGGCCACATTTGAAGCATTGTATGGTAGGAGATGTAGGTCTCCCATTGGGTGGTTTGATGCATTTGAGGTTAGACCTTTGGGTACTGACCTTTTGAGGGATTCATTAGAGAGGGTGAAATCTATTCAAGAAAAGCTCTTAGCAGCTCAAAGTAGGCAAAAGGAATATGATGATCGAAAGGTTAGAGACTTGGAGTTCATGGAGGGTGAACAAGTCTTGCT
>NC_028640.1:46953696-46961500 GCF_001406875.1 Solanum pennellii | reverse complement strand
TACCGTCGTCTTCAACTCAACCGCAACTCTAGCCAGTCTTCATTACACCGGATTTCAGGGTGAGCTAATGCTTCTAGCTTGGACTGGATCTTCTTCCTCATGTCTTGATGCCTTGAAGTTCCGGATGGACTAGCATTTTGTTTATTTTAGCTTCTTAGAATACTCTTAGTTTAGTAATTTGATCATACATGTTCAGGTGGTGATGACTTCCAGATTTTGGGGAATAATAGATATTGAATTGTCTTTTTATTAATGAGTTTAAGTCTTCCGCATTACTTTCTGTTGATATTATATTGAAATGTTAGGGTTTAGATTGGTTGGTTCGCTCACATAGGAGGGTAAGTGTGGGTGCCAGTCGCGGCTCGGTTTTGGGTCGTGACATCAAGACCTAAGAAGATACATTTAGAGCTTGTGTGATCAACTTCAAGGGATTTTGTATGATCACCAACATCTCATGGAGTACGCTTACAACAATAGTTATCATTCAAGAATTCAAATGGCTCCATATGAAGCTCTTTATGGAAGAAGCTGCAAATCTCCTATTGGGTGGTTCGAAGTTTGCAAAGAAGGGTTGATAGGACAAGTTTTAGTTCACCAAGCTATGGAGAAAGTGAAAGTTATTCAACAAAGGTTGAAGACAACACAAAGTAGCCAAAAGTCCTACACACACTTTAGGAGGAGGCCATTGAAGTTTGAGGTTGATGAGTTGGTGTATCTAAAGATTTCACTTATGAACGGAGTTATGAGATTTGGTAAAAAGGTGAAACTTAGTCCCCGATATATTGAACCTTATAGAATCTCCAAAAGAGTGGTAAATGTGGCTTATCAATTGGAGCTACCCCAAGAGTTAGCAGCAGTTCATCCGGTATTCCATATTTCTATGTTGAAGAAGTGTTCGGAATATTCTCCATTGATAATACAAACAGAGTATGTTGGGATTGAGGATTTCCTATCCTATAAAGAAATTCCAATGCAGATTTTGGATCATCAAGTTCATAATTTGAGGAAAAAGGAAGTTGTTTCACTCAATGTCCTTTAGAGGAACCAATTTGTTGAAGAAGCGACTTGAGAAGCTGAAAATGATATGAAGAAGAGATATCCACATCTCTTTTGAATCCGGAGAGAATGCAGATCAAGGTACTAAATTCTCTTCTTATCACTTCATAAGATTGTGTATATGCATGTTATTGCTTGCTTTTGTTTGTGAGTGCTGAAATGATGTTACTACCTTTGGCTTAGTGAAAGAATTCTCATTCGAGGACGAATGTTTCCAAGGGGTAGATATTGTAACATCTCGTATTTAGAATTAACTATGTTTAAGATATGAAAAATAAGAATCATCAAATTTGGAAATAAGTAAGGAAATCTGGAAAATTTTCCAGATTTCAAATGTGAGTTTTAGTCATTCTCGAACGGCCATAACTTCTAGCTCAGGAGGTGTTTTAGTGATTTATTTATATGAATAGAGATCACGTCAGAATATCTTTACAACGATGCCAAGTTTGAAAACTTTTGAGGTCGTATGAGGGAGATATGACTTTCAGAAGTTGGGTTGTTGGGCAGAGGAAATCCCAAATCTGGATTTGTTAAGGGTGTTTTGATCTTTTCCTAAATCAATTATTAATTTCGTTTTAAGGTTAATAAATTAGGGTCTAAGCTGATCCCAATAAGTTTTAACAATTACAAAATAAGTTATGGCTTTGAAAGAAAGGAGAAAAGAGGAGAATGGAGAAGAAGACGCAAGAACGCGAAGAATTCATTGCGTGGATTTCACGGGGTGATCCCTTTGAGGTATGTGGGATATTTTTGTTGGTTTACTTCAGCCCCACATCATTTTGTTTCAGTTCAGCAAAATTGAGGATTTATTTCATGTTAGAAATTAAGTTCTTTAAAGAACGTTTAATTTCTTGTTGATTGGATTGTTGGCAGTCATTGTTGATTTGATACTTGTTAATTCAAGTTATTTTGAGTTGAATTCAGTAGTTATTGATAGTACCAATGGTCCCAATCTTTTAGTGAAAGATGTAGGAAGTTTTGGAGAGTGTAGAGATGGAAAACGAGTTGAAAAATTTGTTTGACGCACCGAGGTAGAGGAAGGCGCGCCGCACCTGCATTGCACCAGAAATTTGACTTAGTCAACGAAGGCCTGGCGTGGCATGCCAGTAGTGCGCCAGAACCAGGCCTCAATCAACTAAGGCTGGCGCGGCGCGCCACCAGTACGCTCACCCAACGTTTTTCGTCCAGTTTTTGTTGTTTAGCCCTTTAAGGTCCTTCCGAGGTACATCCTCCAATGAATTCTAATCACTTCAAATGATCTCTAAATACCTAGGAATCATCCAGGAACTCAAACTTAAAACATGAATCCATAATCCATTAAAGGAAAGTCAATATCAATGTCAAGGAAGTTAAGAGTCAAGTCAAAAGTTAAGAAGTAAGTTAAAGTTAAGTTATTAAAGGTTTTTAAGAGTCTTATTTAAACATTTTAACTTTGTTTTAAGACTCAAGTTCAAGTCAATAAAGAGTAAAGAATTGAGTTAAATTCTCAAAAGTTATAAGGGAACTATGTATTCTAAGAGTTAAGTTTCAATTAAGCAAAGAGTATCAATATGAGTTTAGCTCTCGAGAGTTATAAGGGAACTAAGTACCTCAGAGCTTAAATTAAATGTTTTCAAACTTTTGAGAAAGAAAGGACGCTACACTTCCACAGAGCCTATGGATAGTTTTAATAGAAGAAAGAGGAAATTATCATTTCCAAAAGATCTTTTTAAAAGAGCTATGTTTTGAGCACTTATCTCAAATAACAGAATCAGTATGTTTTATAAAACATAAGAGCCAATATATATAAGTGTGTGTGTTTGTGTGTGTGTGTGTGTGTGTGTGTGTATATATATATATATATATATATGTATATATATATATATATCTATATATATATACATTGAAAGTAGTATTTAGCACTAATATAGGGATACAAGTTTAGAGTAACTCAAGTCGTCAAGTAAACCATGTAGCCATCATTCATAGAAAAGGGTCATACTTTTTAGATGGACCCATTTCATAGTTTACTAGTGGATTCATTAGGGAGTTCAGGCCTATACTCTGGCAAAGTTAGGATGGTCGAGCAGCCTGGGCCGAGTATCGTTATATCATCACTATATCTTTTAAGTGATGGTTGTCTATTAGAGAATATCCCATAGACGTATTGTATTTTCAAATACATTAGTTATTTGTATTTTTACATAACCTCAGATATTATTTGTATACATTCAGAGTTCACAACATGCTTTTGGTTTATACTGTAATAGCTTGAATTTGATACTTGTTTTTCCTTCATGTAAAGCTTTGCTTATTAAAACAAGACCATGGTTGGAAGCTTGAGATTGCAAGTCTCATGGTAGCTTGAGATAGTTAATCTCATAGTAGCTTGAAATAGTAAATCTCACGGAATCTTGGGGATGGTGATTCTCATGGTAGCTTGGGATTGATAAATGAACTCTCCTCAAGATAGCTTGAATTAGCATGATTAGATTTTCTTATAATAACTTGACTTGGTTAGGACAAAACCATTTCATGGTAGATTTAATATAGATGACTTATACTTTCATAATGGTAACTTGGCTTGCATGCAAGGTTCAATTCATCCAATAAGTTAAGTTAGATTACTCATGGAAGCTTAGGGTTGAGGATTTATACTCCAATATGGATAGATTACATCTTGATGAGTGGGTGCATGGTTGCTAGGTGGGTTACTTACAACCTTCCTAAGATAGCTTTGATCGCATGATATGATGCTTTCCATGGTAATTAGGTCTAGTATGATACTATGATATTGTTGATAGACTAGTATGAAAGATAGTTAACATTTATTAAGATAGCCTATATGAGTACTTAGAGTGAATGGTAGAATGGGATGTCATTCATACATGGCAGAAGTATGACCTGAAACTACTTATGAAATATCCTCTTATGACGTTTGCCTACCTTGGGTAGTGGATATAGTTTCCTTCTATTTTAATATTGACTTAAGATTATAGTTTCTTGTCGAATATTAAAGTATGCCCTTAGTGACACTTCTAAGGGGGTAACACATGAATAAGGTGACTTCATGAAATGCTTAGTGTGTGAGGAAGAATTGGATGCCCCACATGCATTGGACAAGTGTGCCTTGAGGTTTCCTAGGGGTATAGTGCTCTACTTAAGTATGAAGGTGGGATATCACCAAGAATAACGAAAGAGAGCTACTTAGCTTAGGTAGTAGTATGGTATACAACCTTAGCCTTGCACAAGTATACTTAACGGTGGCTTGGGACATAGTTCACTTGGGTAAACAGGACAAATGGTTGAAGTATTAAATTATGATTATGTTTTATGTTTACTTTTTATGATATGTTTCTTATGTTATTACCTCTTATGCTTATGTCTTATGTTGTCTAACCATTTGATATGCTCCAATAGTGTTATGTTAGCTTCCATACTTAGTACCTTTGTACTAACGCATATTGCCTACATTCTAACCAAATGTAGTGTTGGATCTTTGAGTTTCTCTTTGAGGGTAGAGTTTCAAGAATTTAGAAGATTGAAGATCTTTGTGAGTCCTCGGGTCTTTGAGGACTACATCCATTTACCTTCATACCATTTACTTTATTCATTTCATTCATTGATGGTTCGAGACAATAGTGTTAGAAAGACTTCCTCTTTTATGAAATACTTTTTCGAGTTCTGTTTTAAATTCTTCCACATTTTCTAATGAATGAATGCTAAGGGCTTGTGTAAGATCTCTTCGAGATCGAATATGCCATATTACGACTAGGGGGTGCTCTCGAGTCATTACAATATGATATGAGATGTATGATATTAAACAAAATGTACGTGTTACTATTATTGACTTCTCTTTTGTTGCTAATCCCACTCACTCTAAAGTAGAAAAAAATATTTATTGTGCATAAACTATAAAGTAAATGTGGATGCGCCGGGTAGGTAGATAGACATTTAATTTTGTTAGTATAATTTCGAAATTAATACACTTTTCTTCATCTCAACCTTTGAGTGATAATGTCATACCCACTAAACGTTTCTTTTATCATCTACTTCCTCCATTAGAAAACCCCTCTTTGGATCGTTTTTCTCTCTCTCTAGTTCAGTAGAAAACATCATTAGTTTCTCTTATAAGCTCTTTTTTTTTTACATTTAACTAGATATAATTTTATATAGAGTTAAAATGAATGATCATGACTGGGATATAGGTGCGATCGTAAGAATTTAAAATATTAATAAACCTGACAATGTTGTAGCTCTGAAGTTATACTTGAACTTCTTTAAATGTGTTTGGAATTATTTTGATGACTTTTTTGCTCTTGACATGACTAATTTAAATGGTTTGTCAGAAATTTTCTCTTTAGATTTTGATAACTACTCACTAGGAAAAACCAGATGTTCAAGTCATAATCATAAAACAAAATGGTAATCAACAGTTGTAATTACATCCTGTTCAACCATCTCAATTTATCAAACAAACCTCTTTTCCTCCATCAACAACAACAGTACTGTGTGTTCGACCAAAAACTACAACAACAAAAGAATGGATTGATCCACAACAACTCGATATAGGGGCTAACAATTATTCTATATTTAATTTTTTCCATGGAGACTCCTTTGATTCAAACTAGAACAAGGTATCCATTCACTTCGTTACATTCTATATGTGTATATTTAAAAGTTTGATTTTAGTACTTCTGATTTGAAATTAGAAAAAATCATTCAATAAGGATTACGCATGAATTATTGGATATGACTCAAAACTTTGATTTTAGCACTTTTGTTTGAAAGAGGAAAAATCATGGTTCTTTGAGACATATATCTCTCCAGTCCCATAACCAAGTGAAAAAGGGGATTCTCTTGAAGCATGAATTCTTCTGCCCGTGAATCCTTCTTTGCTTTGTTACAAGACTAGAGCAATATATTCTTGCTCTAAGGTCTAATATGTGTGTCAAAAATAGTATTTTCTTGCAACGGATACGGGGCAATCCCTTGAACCTATTGATTCAATTTCTAGAAAGTCATGTCTCTCTCTTTCACTTAAAAAACAACCTATGATGATTCAAGTCAGATAAAATCAACTAAACTTCATGATAAAAAGAACGTGTACGGTGTAGAGCGTAAAGTCTAGGATTAGTATTTAAACATTGATATAGCTTAAGATTGATTAATTAATATAACATTAAATTGTAGTATAATCTCAATCTAACCAAAGAAAACATGACTATATATTGAAAAAACAATCCTAATTAGTAGAAAAGAAAAAAATGTTAACATGGTGTTATATTATTATGGCAAAAGGGTCTAGTGCACCCTTGTACTTGTGTAAGTTTGTATTGTGAACCCTTCTACTTATACATTTCTCATCTGGACCCTTGAACTCATCTACACTCAACATTTTAAAAACGTTTTCTGACTTAGCCTCCTTTGTGGCAGATACAACCAAGGGGCATGTGATATACACAACTGAGGAGAGTGAAATGTGGTTAAAAGGGTTTAATAGCCACATTAGGGTTTTATAAAGTCTTCTTTCCCATTCACATTTAACACCATTATTGAAAAATTTAAGTTTTTTCTTGCCTCCTTTTTTATCTTCTTTCTCCAAATTTCTTGTCCATTTATATCATCGTTTTAATCCTTTTTTATTTCTATGCATTTCCAGTTAATTGTTTGCTTCTTTTTGTTGTTAATCCAATAGTAGTTTTCTACATCATCAGGAAAGTTGTTTTTGTTAGAATCCTATCATCATGAAACATGTAATTGAGAGCCTTAAAATGGAATCCCCAAAAATTTTCAAGAAAATCAGTATAATCAACTAAAACCTAAAAATTAAATAGAGAGATAAATAGAAGATGAAAGATAGATTAAACAACATACAAATACAAAAATAAGTCACAAAATTTATATACATAAACTAAAATAAAAAAAATCAAAAAAAAATACTCAAGAAATTTTTTGGGAATGAAGAAAAAAATGAGAAAGAAAAAATGTAGGTATAGATAGCCTCACATAGATAGATGTCTACGACGATGTAAACACACTGTGCTTTTTTGATTTTGATGAAAACAAAGATGAATTCCTTGATTGGTTCTCGTGGTACACTCACAATTAAAGGGTAAAAAAGGTGTTTAATATGTTGAGTTTATATGGGTTCAAGGGTCCAGATGACAAATGAGTAAGTAGAAGAGTTCACAATACAAACTCATACAAGTACAAGGGTCCACCAAACCATTTTACCTAGTATTTTTACATATAATATTATTCTATAATCTTTTCATTATACTCCTTATATTCCCATATTAAGTGTAATTCTTAAGGGCAAAGCACACCTATAAAGAATAATATTCAAGAGCATAGGGTAAATCACAATTTCAACTATTGCCTTTTTGTAACGACCTGTTTAGTCATTTTAAGCAGCAGATTTTATTTCTGGGAAAACTGTCTGAGTCGACGGAACCCACGACGGACTGTCATGGGCACGACGGGCCGTCGAGGGGGTCTCGTTCCAGAACACTTAGAATTCTGAAATTTCAGTACTGAAATCGGCTCTCTGAACTTCGTGACGACATGGCAGGACGGACCGTAGTGGGCACGACGGACCGTCACAGACCCTTTAGTGGAATTGAGTCTCTTAACTCTGTGACGGAGCAGCAAGACGGACCGTCGCAGGCGCGACGTGCCGTCACAGGGTGCGTAAATCCCAGGCTGGGTCGGATTTCTGTTAAGTAATTTAAGGGGCATTTTAGACTATTCCTGCTTTAATTATAAT
>NC_028640.1:46950801-46951417 GCF_001406875.1 Solanum pennellii | reverse complement strand
ATAGTAGAACGGTTTGGTGTGGAGTTTGTGACTTATCAGTTTCAAGGGAACGCCAAAATGTGGTAGCGGTCACATGTTCAGTGTCAACCAACAGAGGCACCACCTATGACTTGGGCGTCATTCTCTAGCTTATTTATGGAGAAGTACATCCCCCGGACCTTGAGGGATAGGAGGAGAGATGAGTTCTTGAGCCTAGAGCAAGGCAGAATGACGGTCACTGCGTATGAGGCTAAGTTTCGTGCATTATCTAGGTATGCCACCCAGCTTTGCTTCAGTTCACAAGAGCGGATTCGCCGTTTTGTGAAAGGGTTGAGGTCAGATTTGCGGATTTCAGCCTTACAGGTAGCGGCTACAGCGAAATCCTTCCAAGAAGTGGTAGACTTCGTGATAGAGGTGGAGGGAGTGAAGCCAGACGACTTCACCATGGCATCGACATCTAAAAGGTTTCGAAAGGGAGGTGAGTTTAATGGTTCTTACTCTAGAGGACAGGGTTCAGGAGGTCACTCAGTCCGACCAATTCAGTTTTCACTACAGACTGTAGTTAGGGGTCCACCGCTGACCGGTCAACACTTCTCTGAGTCTGGAGGTCATCCCCAGACTTCGTCGTTCTCACAGA
>NC_028640.1:46942790-46944962 GCF_001406875.1 Solanum pennellii | reverse complement strand
TAGAAAATAGGTATTATTAATGTAGATATTTTAATTAGGAATTAACCTAAGGAAGTGCAAAAGTCTATGAATATTTTAATTAAAATGGAACAATTTAATATTTAAATTAAAAAATTAAATGTTTTATAATATTTTAATTTATAGTAAGGGTAAAATCGTAATTCAACTTTTAACTCTTTTTAATCCCACTTATAATAATCATATATATATAAAAAAAAGAAAACCTTAAGCCCGCCTAACTGGCGCCACCAGAAATTAGGATTCCCTTTTAATTTATTTGATGAATAGTTGTGACTTTATGAAACGTTGTGACTCTTATTAAAAGTTGCGACTTTAATGAAGAGTTGCGACTATTATGAAAACTTGTGTCTTTTATGAAAAGTTGTGACTTTGATGAAGAATTGCCACTTTTATGAAAAGTTGCAACTTTTATTAAAGGTTGTGAGCTTTCCAAAGGGTTGCAACTTTTCCAAATAGTTGAAACGTTTCTGATGAAGCACAATAACCATTTTTTACACTACCCTTTGTTGTTTATAAATAGTTTTCTCTAATTATGAAACTACGAAAATTCTACACCTCTTAGTATTTCTTCTCCTTCTCCTCATCCTCCTCATTCACAATTAAATATTTGTGTACGTATATCTTCTCCTTATCCTTCTCCTCCTCCTCCTCATTCACAATTTAATATTTGTGTACTTTGCTCATGTTGAACGACTCACTAAGACCATTGCTTATGTTATAAATCCTGATATGTCTTTTCACAATCATTAATTTCTGCTTATGTTATTAAGGATAATGGTAAGATGTAATAATTTTCATTTTCCTTTACAATATTATTGTTTGTTATTACGTAATCTCGCATGTAGGATAATATAGTGGTTTAGTGATAATGCCGGATATACTTTAAGTAATACTTTATAAAGTTTGTTATATTTAATTCCCGCGCGAAGCGCGGATAGTTTTACTAGTATATGATAAGGGAAAATAATGCACAAATAGCTCCCTATATTATGACCGAAATCTCAAAGTCACACCTTAACTAAACTAAGGTCCTATTACCCCCTTGAACTTTTTTTTTGGTAATTTTGTGCACCTTTTGGGATTACATGTCATCCAAATATCTCCCACGCACCTCAATTGTGTGGATTCATGGAACGTGCAACGTTACACAAAAGGTGCACAAAATTACAAAAAAAAATAAGTCCAAGGGGGTAATAGGACCTTAGTTAATCTAAGGTGATCTCTGAAATTTCAGTTATGGTTCAGGGGTTACTTGTGCATTTTCCATAAATAGGACTTTGTAAGTGTCGAATTGTTCTCCTAGAAGATAGAAAACTTCAATATGTGAAAACCCATACATGGAAAAAATTTGAAACACCTATCTCGATCTTTGAAAAATTCAACTATTTTTGATAATGAAAAAAGATTCAAAAATTCACTTAATGTGGAATAGAATTAGTACATATCACACACCTTATATACTGAACAAATCACATTCCAAAAAAACGTAAGTGTTTTAAAATATTAACTTCTAAAGTACATTTTTATTTCTTCATGAAAATATGTGTAAATATGGGTCGATCAATTTTTAATCCAATCCATTGGTTATGTAGTTCATTTTTTAAAATATATTTTTTGGTGTAAGAAATATGAAATGGGGGTGGGTATTACATTGTGGAGATTTAATCTACACCCGGTGAAAATGTATATAGACAATCAATTAAGCTACTAAGATTCTCTTATACGAATATTGGACATAGGATGAGAAATCAAAAGAAAAAGAAAAACATAGTTCTTGGAATTAAAGGTATTATTATTATCGTGTATATTCACAAACTACAATATTACTACTCCAAGCATTTGTATTTTTTGATTTTCTGAGTAAAATATTATTTAAATTAAAGAAGCAAAAAGATTTTGGGTGTGTTTGGTATGAAGAAAAACATTTTCTTGAAAATATTTTCTAATTTTATCACGTTTGGTTGAGTCAAATGTTTTGGAAAATATTTTCCAAATCAACTCATTTTCCTCAAATTTAAAGAAAATGACTTCCCTTCTAAAATTAAGGAAACGATTTTCCAAAACTCTCTTTAAACCTCTGCCCAACCCACCCCCTACAAACACTCCACACACCCTACCAGCCCCCAACCCACCCTACCCCATCCCACCACC
>NC_028640.1:46925086-46942455 GCF_001406875.1 Solanum pennellii | reverse complement strand
AAAAATTTAAGTTCATATTTTAATTTTTCACCCCTACCATATTAACCCCCAACCCCCCTCCCCCCACACACACACACAAACACACCAACGAAAATAATTTAATTTTGTAATTTTTTTTTAAATCAACTTAAAAAATTATTTTTTACTCTAATAAAAAATAAAAGATATCAAAAACATATTTCACTCAAAAATCAAACACTAAAATATATTTCCGGAAAATATTTTCTACTCACCAACCAAACATTAAAAAGTAATCAAATATCTACTTATTTCAAGTCCAACATTTTCTACGAATATTTTCCATGAAAAACATTTTCCTTCATACCAAACAGAACCTTAGAGTAAGTTTCTATTGCTAAAAGTAACTATCTACAAAAACATGTTTAATTTTTTTTATGTTGGATTTATTCAACAAAAACAACTCTTAAACTTAGATAATCGTAAACCTAGATATAACATTATTCAAAGGATTTTTTTCCCAAGAAATTTCACCTAAGAAAGCAAACTTTAAAATAAATCTCCTTGACCCATATATAATAAAAGGATAGGAGAGGTTGTACCTTTATTTCTAAAGAATATTTATATTGCTAATTTTATGATTCTGTAAATTGTGGTTATATGTGTACGTTAAATTAGTTAATAAACTATCATATTTCAAAGAAAGACCATATTGGAAAGAAAGGTTGTCCTTAAGAAGGATTTTTTTATTTTTGGAATTTTGATTATGTTTGCATGATTGAGATGTTTCATCACAAAGGAAGGTTCATTGACAAATATAATTCAACACATAAAAACACATATAGATTTAAAGAGAGTCTGTTGCGTGATTCCTTAATTATTTATTTTTCTTAGTGAATTCCCGTAGTGAGATCAACATCCATCTTAGTTATGACTTATTTCCTCTGAATTCTTCACAACTCTCTTCCCTTTCGTGGAGGTGAATCCAGAATCTTCAATTTATGGTGTTATGAATTTCTAAAAAGGTAACTCGTTTGATTTTGAATAGGTAACCTCTTGTAGAATCCAAATCTATAAACTCATGATTTGGGATCCGCCTCTTAGTAAACATAATCTTTCATTGCAGGGAAGAATGTTGTGAAGTCTTAAGAAGAAATAACTAAGATGGATGTTGATGTTGCTATGGGAATTCACATGGAAGAAGAAATAATTACATAAATCCTCAAGAACCTCTTTTTCGATACGAATGTGGTATGAAGTCCTTGATGACACTGATCAACGAACCTAAATTTATAATGAAGAATCTCAATCATGCCAAGAATAACAAAAAATCTCAAAAAAAATGTTTTCTTAATGACAACCTTTCCTTCCAATATGGTCTTTTAGAATTGCTTTCAATAATTCTTTCACACATCACCGAAATTAAAATAAAAATAGTTCAATTTAAACAAAATAACTGAACTTCCTGATCAAAACATGAAGAGTGTATAGTCTTAAGCTTAGGATTAGCGTTTAAACATTGATGTAGCATAATATTAATTATATTAATATACGCTTGGATTGTAGATTCTAATATCAATCTAACTAATTAAACCATGATCATATAGTGAAAACACAACTTCAAGTAGAAAAAGCAAAAGGAGTAAACAAAAAGAATTATATGATTATTATACGTGATATTATTTTTTAATCTTTTCATGACACTCCCTATATTCCTAAGAAGTGTAATTTGTGAGTCAATGCACACCTATTAAGAAAATTTTTAAGAACATAATATAAATCATAATTTCCATTAGTATCCTTGTGACATTAGAAATATAACTTTGTAAGTAGTGAACTCATCTCCTAGAAAATATATAAGTAAAGAAAAATATGAAAAAATATTTCAAAAATCTATCTTAAACATTGAATAATTCAAATATTTTATACAATGAAAAGAGATTAAAAATTGAGTTAACGTGAAATCAAATGAATTCATGTTTCACGTTCTTGAAACAAATCATAATCATTTCCCAAAAAAAACAATTTAAGTTTTTTTGAATATTAAATTCTAAAGTAGATTTTTATTTGTACATGTAAATGTGTATAAATATGGGTCAATCAATTTTTAACCCAATCCATTGATCACCTAGTTCCTTTTTTATTTTTACTTTTAGGGTAAGGGAAGATAAAATTGGGGGAGGCGATAACATAATGTGTTGGCATTTAAGACATTTTATCATCATATATTCACAAATTACAATATTACTACACCAAGCATTTCTATGTTTTTGCTCTTGTGGGTAGAAGAATATTTAAAAGTAGCAGAGAGATATAGAGTAAGCTACTTGAGTATTTTTTTTATGATGTATTCATGCGACAATAACAACCTTAAAATGAGTTAATTCTGACATTATTCAAAGGCAATATTTTTTGCCAAGAAACTCTAATATAAGAAAGAATACTTTAATATAAATCTTTTTAAACCATATATTATTAATGATAGAAGAGATGGTACCATTATTTCTAAAGCCATCATATGCAGTAGATCAAGAAAACATGTCATTGTTGATGAAATTACAACTAGATTTAATATTCCTCCAATAGCATTCCAGGAACCTTCTCTTACCTATATATTATAAAAACATATTTTACAATTAAAATTTAATTCTTTTTATTCAAGCGTAACATAGATTACTAATAACATTTTCAATCCCATGTAACCATAACAGGATAACACATATCGAGCAAACCCAAACGCTACGCTTATATAGAATTCATTCGTTAAGAGTCTTAAAAAATACTTTCATAAAATGAATCAAATCTTATATAAATGAATTTCACATAAGCATATCACTTGGATTATCTAGATTTGTGTTACGGTTATACAAGATTAAAAACATTGTTTCACTTCTATATAGGTGAAGGGTAATATAATCTATGAGAAGTTGAAATGAAAATAATGATTACAGATAGTGTGATGCTACCTTCTATTATTTCTTAAGATATAGTTGATTTAAAAATAAATATTTTACTAAAGATGAATAAATACATCTTTGTGGAATTGAAAGACTACATCTTATCCCTGTTACTCATTAATAAATTTATCATCTTTTTTAGGTTAAAAGGGCTTTCTTGAATCTAAGGAAAAAATTAGAATTTAGAGAATTTAACTTCATTTTTAACACAAAACAATGAATATGGAAGGCGTAGAGTAAAATGTGATGAGACTTGTAAAACACAAGTATATATATAAATTAAAAAACGAGACTCTAGGGTTTCTTTAAGATTTTCTACTAACTTTGCTAAAAAGGACAGTTTCAAAACTCAATTTGTAAACTAGCTCCAAGTCTTACTTTATTGGTGCAAAAGACACTATTTATCATTTAAAGATAAAAAATTGTGAATCTTTATACCTAGTTCTTACATAATATTGAATATTTTCTTCAATCAGAATCTTAAAAGACTAACATCTCAGCCTCAAAATATTAAATTGCAAATTCTTTTTTCCATCTTTAAAATTTAAATTACACGATTTAAAATGAAATAAATAAATTTATTCCCTTCCAAAATCTCGATTTTTCATCTTCACACCACCTTCTTCAAAAAAAATTTAGGTCATTCATTAAAAAAATTACTCTCTGAAGATATAATAATTCTTGAGTTCATCTATTATATTATTGTTAGTTCTCAACCATTGTTATTCAATTCATTCATTCTTATATCTAGTTAATTTTTAAATTGTTGTAAAAGCTAACGAACTTTACCAACAATCATCGACTACCCTCTTTGTTGTTAATGGATTATGAACAAGTAAATATATATTATAGATCGATTTGTGTCAATTATCGTCAAATATATTAAATTTCCTATTCCATTAATTCTTTTGTCATGAGTAAACACACACACATACACACACAAACACACAAAAGATAGAGTACTACTTGCCTATAAATAATTAAATTATAACAAATCACTTAATATTATTTAAACTAATCACGTATATTATATTATATGAGAGTCTCTTTATTTTTCCTTTGTTGGTAAATACAATTATGATATTAATAAGACTTAGTGTTCATCATTACTTGGATTGTTGTGAAATTGTTGTTTAGTATGTGTATAAAGGTGTAATATAGTACATATTTCAAAAGACACTAGTAGCAGATTACTTTGTTAGCCTAAAAAAATAGTTCCCTCCTTGTTTGCTTTTTTATTCTTGGACACAAACAGAGGTTGAACTACCTTGTGCACAAGATAAATGATTGTTGGTAGATTAGACCACATACTTAACTAGAGCACAAGTCACTTGGTTCTCAACTTGATATCTACTCTAGCTAGTGTATTCCCTAGTTGCAAAAGTAGTGCCCTGCAATCATTTAAGATGTTGATAGAGCAGGACAATCATATTGTAAATAATGTGGAATTTCCTTAAAATCTATATTAATTTATAATGGAATCAACATTTTATCTAGTGCAATTTTAGCTCCTATAAAAGGCCACATAGCTTGTTTTGATCGTTGTACCTTTGAAGATATTCCCCATGAATCTAGATATCCAATTCCATTTTGTATCACGAATGACTCCTCATATGCCTTATTTTCCTGATTCTATTTTGAATGATTCGTTTGTGTTTAGTTCAAATCCTATTGATGGTGGTTTCCATTTAACAAGATTAGTCTTATATTTATGTTGCCCGCCATTATTATTTGTAAAAAATGATTTTTTCTACATGACAGTCCGTTTTACCATTCAAATACTTTTCGAGATCTAATGTGATGATCTTAGTTACACAATCTCCATTCATTTCTTGGATGTGAGTAATTATTTCTTTAATGATTATAATGTTGTTGGGATTTGATGTCCACTAGGTGGTACAACCAGGAACCCTTTTGGATTTGGAGGGCAACAATTTTATTTCTTCTACTTTGGCTAAGAGATGTTGTATGGAAGAACGTGGTGTTAGATTCAGCTTCACCGAGCCTGTTGACTCTATATTTTTAGTTTCTAGAGATCTTCTTCTAATATAAGTATAAGGTTGTATTCTTCAATTAGGTCAACATATTGTGTTGATAGGAAGGTGTTGGAGTATAATTCGATGATTTTTGATACCCTCAATTCCTCGAAGGAGTTTTCTGTTCTTTTTAATTACAAAACTTGTCAAAAGTTATATTATTCCAGATGGTAAAATTTCATTTAAAAGAAGAGATTACCTTATATATTTTTAGTCAGTTAAGACAGTTGAAGGAGATTAGATTTGGTAACTCGGGGTGTGAATTCCACATCAGTTCAAAGCAAAATATTTTGTTGTTATGCTTATTTTTGTGTGGGAAAAGTGATATTAGAATGGGACAATGATCCTAATGCCTATGAGGTAGGTGGGTACTTGTGCATCTCGACAACTACAAAAACACATCACATTTTCTGAAAATTTGTATAGTTTTTAAAAATAAGACTTAGTCTATTTTTATGCACTTATTGTACCACATATTTGCTACCTTTTAAACCTAATTCAATCATCTCATAGTAACTAATACTACAATGAAAATAACTTTTAGCGGCAATAGATAAACTCATTAATAAAGAGTGTTGAAGTCTTTACCGACATTAGTTAAGTGCCATTAGATCCAATGTCACTAAATCCTTTAGGAACATATACAAAGAGTTCTAGTTACAGCTTAATATATATATTTAGAAGCAATAATTAATTAATTGCCGCTAAAGCTCATTTTTTATGTAATGTTATCACATCCCAAAAGTCATTTACCTGAAAATTATAATAGGCCTGCCTCCAACTTTATCTGTATTGCCCAATAGTTTGTTAATATTACCCCTATTACCTAATGCATCTTAATAGTTGTTCTTAATTGTTTCTAAGTTTTCCCTTGAAATATTTCGTACATTATGTAATAATTTAAGATTATCTTTTGATAAGATTTTGAAAAGATTGCTATTGTGTAAAAGTGTATCTTCAGTAGATTGTAATGGTAAAGTAGGAGTTACTGCAAAAGATAAGGTAGAGGTTTTTTAGGGGTTATAGTAGGTAATGGAAGATCTAGAAATCTTTTTATCATTGGTACTAAATTATGCTCTATTTAAAAGTTGTTTTATAGAACAAGTGCTTAGTTAATATATCTGAATAAGTTATTAGATATTGTACACAAATAAGAGTGTGTTATCATAAAAGGTTGTAGGTGCTTAAGCACCCATACTTCATACCATAAGTCCGCCAATGATACTAGGAGTGTAGGTTTTTGTCTCCCACCTTACTATTTACAATAGTTGTGGCGGAGTTATTTTTATCTTTATTATTGTTTAATTTAATTATATTGTTGACATCGTTTGTCATAACATTGGGAATGTATTAGTCTATACATTGATTGAAGTTATTTTTAGGGAATGTTGTGGATTGAGACCCCTTCGAGATAGCTCGATTTTGATGAGGACTTTTCCTTTATTTGTAGATTTTAGAGTCAAGAAACTTATTTGTATTAGCATCGAATAAATTGATGCTAATACTTTTATCATTTGATCTAGAATCTAAGGTTGGACATTTTTCATGATTCCTTTTCTCTTTAAATTATACCATCTGCCACAAATGGTAGGTATTTCATCTTGTGTTGGAGTGGTGATATATTGTGGCTCATTTATTGGATTTTCCCTTTTGCAAGTGGTATTAGTTTTATCAAAGACACCACATTTTGTAAAAAGTATATATACTATTTCTTTCATAGACAAGGCTTTGTAAGCGGCGACCTATAAAGATGTGATTATTGACTGGTAATCCAATTGGTACCTATACACAAATGTGTGTATATGATCGGCCAATGCATACGATGTACATCCATCTTTACTAACTTCTTATTCCATACTTGAGCAAAGATTCATGGTCGTAGAATTATGTTGTAGTTTGGGTAGTATTATCCAGAAGTGAAATAAGGGGTGAATTTCTTTTTGATTTTCTTCTTCGAATAGTTGACTTACAAGAGTCGCTGGTTAACTTTTGGTATTCAGGAATAAAGAAACAGAATTGAAAGTGTGAAAGATAAACTTGACATAGGATGTTTTTATACTATTTTACATCCAATGTAGATCTTTTATCCAATTTCTTTGGGTTGCAAGGGTGTTGTCTTCTAGTTTTATGAAATTTGTAGTAAATACAAGTTTTGAATATAGTTCCTATATCTACATCAACGTTTTTTCTTTCTATTTTGTTTTGATACAAAGCCTTACAAACAATATTTTTAGACTCATGTGCATCTTCTCTTTAGCAGACGCTGGCTTTTATATAGTGTTGAGATGTTGAGACTTGAATCTTCTACATGAAGATATGGAAACCCAAGAGATTTTATCTTTGAAAAAGAAGTAGTAGAGATCCTTATTTTACAAGAATTAATAAAGTCAAGGTTAATCTTTAGATTACTTCTTCATTGCTCCGAGATCTTTATTTTATCCTTGTCGACTAACTTATTTCCTGATGAAATAATCATTGATTCGGTTCACCTGATTGTAGCCATTATATCTTCGTTGAATCAAATAAGATATTTTTTAATTGTCCTATTTTTGTATTATTCAACCATTAACATTTTTAATTGTAGGAAATATGGAAGCAAAATAGTATCTTTATAAAGTGCTCAAGTTTATTATAGGGTACTTAGCCCACTTGAGATGATTACAATCATCAAGTACATCACTATTTATTCTACTCAAAATCGAAAACAAAAAGTCTTTCACAAATAACTAAACACATGCATCACAATTTACTAGATACATGTACTACGAAATTCTAAAAAGACTTCCTGAAAAACTAAAAGACAATTTTGGAAGCCTAAACATTGATGCATTAATTTCAATACTCCCCCTTAATGCATTTGCTTGATAACTCCAATGCGTTCTCGAAGATAGAAAATTTTTTCTCTATGAAGTGCTTTGGTGAAGATGTCAGCAAGTTGTTCTCCTGTCTGACGATAACGCAACTGAATTTCGCCTTTCTCTTGTGCTTCTCGGATAAAATGATACTTGATGGAATTATGTTTTGATCTTTCATGGCTGACTGGATTCTTGGTAATTGCAATTGCTGATTTGTTATCACAATACAGAACAGTCCCTTTTTTTTTGTTTTTCACCAATGTCTTCAAGTATTCTCCTAAGCCAAATAGCTTTAGAAGTAGTCTTGGATGCTGAAACATATTCAGCTTCAACAGTGGATTGAGAAACAACACTGTGCTTTTTTGATAACCAAGAACAAATGCTTGATCCAAATAAGAAAGCATAACCAGAAGTATTCTTCATGTCATCTATATTTCCAGCCCAATCACTATCAGAATAACAAATTAAGTTCAAATTTCCACCAAATTTGTACATTATCCCATAATCCATTATTCCTTGCAAGTAGCGTAGAACACGCTTTGCAGCTCCAAAATGCACTTGGCTTGGTTCTTGCATGAATCTGGATAATAAACTAGCAGAAAACATAATATCTGGCCTTGTTGAAGTAACATATAGGAAACTTCCAATCAAACTCCTTAAAAGTGAGCTATTAACTTTCTTTTCTCCATCATCTTTTCTAAACTTCTCATTTGCTGCTAATGGTATGACCACAGACCTGCAATCCATCATTTTGAATTTTTGAAGAATACTTTTAGTATACTTCTTTTGAGAAATAAAAATTCCTTCTTTCACTTGAGAAACTTCGATGACCAAGAAATAATTTAGCAATCCAAGATCACTCACTTCATAAGCTTGCAGCATATCTTGTTTGAAATTTGCATCATCTTTACATCATTTCCTATAAAGAGCAAATCATCCACATAGAGAAAAATAATGATAATGCTTCCATGTTCTTTCTTCAAATACAAAGTGGCTTCACTTTTACTTCTCTGAAAATTATTTTTCAGAAAGTATGTATCAATTTCATTGTACCAGGCTCTTGGAGCTTGCTTCAGCCCTTAAAGAGCTTTTTTTAGTCTATACACCTTTTCTTCTCCCCCTTGAACAAAAAAAATCCTTGAGGTTGCTCAACATAAATCTCTTGATCAAGTTTTCCATTCAGAAATGCTGATTTAACATCAAGTTGAAATATCTTCCATTTCTTTTTTTGCAGCAACAACAATTATAGTTCTAATTTTCTCAAGACGAGCAACTGGAGAGAAAGTTTCATAAAAATCAATACCTGGTTTTTGCCTGAAGCCTCTAGCAACCAACCTTGCTTTGTGCTTTTGAATATATCCTTCCTGATTGAGTTTGATTTTGTAAATCCATTTTAGACTTACAACTTCTCTTTATCTAGGAATAGTCACAACCTCCCAAGTATTATTTTTTTCGATCATTCGAATTTCTTCTTCCATGGCTTTCATCCAAACATCATGTTTTATTGCTTCTTCATAATTTTCTGGCTCAACACCGGCAAAATTACATCTTTGATAAATGTCACTCAACATTTTTGTTCCTCTTGGAGGCGGTTCTTCATTATCTGAATTCGGGATTTCTCCCCCTTGAGAGACATCTTCATCTTTCTCGTTGTCTTCTTGATTTGAAGATATGATAGAAGTATTATCTATCTTTTTATACTCCCAATTCCATTTTGTTTTTTCATCAAAAATTACATCTCTACTATTAAATAGTTTGTTAGTTTTGACATCGAGAAGCCTATATCCTTTTGTCACATCACTATAACCAAGAAAGACACATTTTTGATTTTTTTTCATCACATTTTGTTCTTTTCTCAGCAGGTACATGAGCATAACAAATACACCCAAAAAATTTTAAATGACTTAGAGAAGGTTCAATTCCACTCCAAGCTTCAACTAGTGTCTTGTCCATTAGTGCCTTTGTTGGACACCTGTTAAGGATGTGAACTGCTGTATGCACTACTTCTGCCCAAAAATATTTTGGCAGCCCTTTCTCATTCATCATAGTTCTCGCCATTTCAACAATTGTTCTATTTCTTCTTTCAGATACACCATATTGTTAAGGAGTATACCCTGCTGTAAGTTGCTTCTGAATGCCTTCATTTTTGCAATATTCTTCAAATTCTTGACTTTTGTACTCACCTCCTCGATCACTTAGAATGGTTTTGATGCTGCAACCTTTTTGCTTCTCTATAAGGGCTTTAAATTTCTTTAATGTAGCAAATGCTTGTGATTTTTCTTTTAAGAAATAAACCCAAGTCATTCTTGAGAAATCATCAATAAAGATTAGAAAATACATTTGACTTCCAATAGATGGAGTCTTCATTGGTCAACAAATGTCGGTATGAATTAGTTCCAAAAATACACTTGCTCTCCAAGACACCCCTTTTGAAAAAGACTTCCTTTGTTGCTTTTCGATTATACAACTTTCACATATACCCACCTTAGTATGTATCTCAGGAAGGCCTTGCACCATGTCTTTTTGCTTGAGAAACTTTAAACCATGAAAATTCAAGTGACAAAATCTTTTGTGCCAGAGACATGAATCATCTACAATTTCATTTTTTAATGCATTGTAATGAAATTGCACAGGGAAGTTTCTTTTTATCATCTTTACTTAAACAATGACTTAATCGGGCTCAATTTTATCACAAATCTTGCAATAATTATCTCTAAACATAAGAGAATAACCATTTTCCATGAGTTGACCAACACTAAGCAAATTTTTTTCCAAGTCACGAACATAAAGAACATCATGAATTTGCTTATCGCATTCTTTCATGTTGATCGAAATAGTACCTTTACCTTTTGCATCAACTAAGGCTCCATTCCCCATCAACCTTCCTGAAAGAACCATCATGATCCTGCTTCTCCTCAGTGATAGCAACGATGTACTCATACTTTTCTGTGACAGTAATTAGAATTTTTTCCACAACTTGTTGGTCAGAAATTGTATCACTATGATTTCTCATTTCATTAACAATATTCACGACTCTTGTGCAATATTCATCAATTTTTTCTGATTCTATCATCTTTAAATTTTGAAACTCTCTTCTAAGAGTTTGAAGATTTGTAGTCCGTACCTTTTCCTCACCATACACCTCAGTTTCCAGAAATTCCAAGCTTCCTTTGCAGTCTCACAAGTAGAAATTTTTGCAAATATGCTCTTGAGACTCCCATTTGGATTTTGCTCAAGGCTTTTGCATCTTGACGATACTAAGCCTCAAGATTTTTCATCTCTGGTGCTGTAAGATCACCATTGTTTTCTTGCTCTTCAAAGCCATTTGCAACAATAGGCCACAAACCTTCAGCTTTCAAATGTGTTCTCATTCTTAACTTCCAATATTCAAAATCAGTTCCATAAAAAAATGAGTAAGAATAACTGAAGAATCAGCACCTTCATTTGTTTTGGATGCCATCATTTTTTCTTCACCTAACCCCAGATTAAGAATAATAACCTGCTCTTGATACCTATTTGTAGGAAATATGGAAGGAAAATAGTATCTTTATAGAATGTTCATGTTTATTATAGGCTACTCAAGGCCACTTGAGATTATTATAATCATCAACTACATGACTATTTCTACTACTCAAAATAGAAAACAAAAAGTCTTGCAGAAATAACTAAATACATGTATCACAATTTACTAGATACATGTACTACGAAATTCTAAAAAGACTTCTTGAAAAACTAAAAGACAATTTTGGAAAACTAAACATTGATGCATTAATTCAAATATTAATATCATCATCGACTGCATTACAGACTCTGTACAAAATATTATTGCTTCCAATTGCACATGCAAGTGTACGTGGTTGCGCAAGTAATATGGTGACCCTAAAGAGCCGGATTATCAAACAAAAAAAGTTGTCAATTAAATATTCTTAGTAAATTATATTTTGAATTATTTTTTTAAGGGACACTTGCCCACAATGATTTGTATTTATTTATCTTTTCTTATGCATTTTTTTTTCTTTGTATCGTTTTGTATCTAGGTGGAAACACAATTTCATCTAAAACCTTGTCTCGAACCGAACAATCCTCCTTATCCAAAAATGGAACCATTTAAACCTCATAGGATTTTTCTAATGCAGCATGCTTGTAGTAATAAGAGCAGTAAGGATATATATTGGTAATATCCTTGCTCTTTAAAACAACAATTGTGTGTGCACAAGGTATCTCGTCTTATTGAAATATTCCGCAAGTGCATACTTTCCGCTCAAGGCAAAATAATATGTCCTCTTCCAAATTCATAAATTGAGAAAACAAATTTAGATGATGGAACAATCTGCAAACATTAAAAAAGTTATTGATATGTTATATGAAATGCCACTATTTTCTATTTTTTCAAACTAATGTTGATCAAAAAGCCAAATGATCCATATCAAATGCATAAAATATATATAGTTAGCTATCTTTATACATACCCTCATCATTGAACATTTAGGTGCATTTACAATTAATACCTCTTCAAATATTCTCCACAATGTATCCTTTGTATGTGAAGATATTTCTCTATTTTTACAGTTTCAAGAACCAAATTAAATTCTAGCCTCTTTCGAAAATATTATGATAGAGAGTTGGCGTGGCTTAACAAGGCAGTCATTAACTCGAGTCGTCATTCTACCTCTGTTTACTGTTGAATGAACTCTCAACCACTTCTCGTACCTAGCATCCTCTAGTTACTCCTTAACTCTAAGATCAACCTTTTCCACCTTAGACATTAATTTATCAAAATACTTCTTCTCAACAAGTCTTAGCCATAGAGCAGAATAGATCACATAGGGTGATTCTGCTCCTCTTAAAGTTTGTAGGGACATTCTTCAAAATATGACACGTTCATTCATAATGAGGTACATTTGAAGCACATTGCTTACACTCTTCATAATACTTTAATTTTTACGTAATACAACACATATTTTTTCACGCTTGCCAAATATTTTTTTGAATTGTTCAAAAGAACCATGTCCATGAACAATCATTTTCTATGTCTACAACTCCATCTGTCAATGAAAATATGAAACCTATCACAAATCAACAGAGATGATATTTTTGTTTGATATAACATTAACGCTATGTATAAGTTATTATACAAAAAAAAAACAAGTTTACCATCACAAAAACACATATATACCCCATGCAGCGTGATTGCTCATAGAAATGTCCTTTTGTAAGCTCGACTAAAATGTGCAGCGTCGACAATAACTACCGATCTGCTAAACTTATTGAACACCCTAATCAATGGTCTCAAGGCTATGAAAAGATACATGAATTCATATTTCTACGACTTGTGCATCGTTATATATTATTTAAGATACGCAATACTTAGCATTTATATGTATCTTGGCATTTGCCTATATCCATATGCTGGTTTGCCCCTTATTATTTCTTATGTACGTTCACTAGCACGTCATGTTTTCTAGTAAGACATCTCAATCCCCATAGAATTCTCTAACATCCCAAATTAACTCTTTCGGAATATGAATTCTCTTATGGTAGACCAATTTAGGAAAAGTCACACTACTGGCAAACCCAATTACTTCTTGGAGTTTTGTTATTACCAAATCCTCAATGGATACATATGTTCACTATTGAAGTATCTCACTTTGTCCGAGTTTTTCCTTCACGAAGCCTTCAAACTCTAGCCAAAATAATTCGAAAAGCACACTGACACATACTTGTAAAATTGTTATGATCATATTAATGCATACACCAAATACATATATGATGTTACAATGAGTCACAATATGTGAAGAATGATATATTTTATGTATCATCCATATCAATGATCACTATAACTCTTTGATACACCCAAAATAATGCATTTTTGTGTATCATATTCACATCACTACTCTGATATGTTTTATCAAAATGAGTAATACCTTCACATTAGAGATACCAAAAATATATCACTTTCTGCCCATTTGTTGTATGTATCACTTACAATCCACTACATTTACTTACTACATTTTAATGTTTAACATACATAAACACATTCACTCGTAATGATTCATATAATACCGCTAAAAAATCTGTAGAGATACCAAATACAGAATTAAGTATACGCTGTTTAAAATTTAGAACTAATCTATATCATGAATGTCACATCAATATTAATTAATCATCATAAACAAAAACAATTATTACCATGTTGCATATGTTAATGATAATAATGTAACATAAAAGACTAGAAATAATAAATCACATACTCTCAAACTTTTTTCTATGATCTCTCTTTACATTAAAATTTAAATTGTGCTTTATTTTATATTTCTTCACTAGGAAATTGTTTGCGCTTCACGCGAATCCCTTATTTGAAAATTTGGTTGACTCTTTTTTTTTTGTAGTTTTAGTATAGTTGTTAAATAAGTGTTAAAATTTAATATTTTCAGTTACACCTATGTAATGTCACAGAATATTATGTTGTTGTGGAGTTTTAAAATGTCGTTGCTTGAATGAGTTACTCACATCCTGGTGAGTAGGGGTAGGTAGCATACAACGGTAAGAGTAAAAATGTGAATCGACATATGGCACATAAACAACACAACTTTTATAGACATGTACATATTTAGTATGGAAAGTTTTTTTGGCAATACATAAAACCAAATCTGCTACCATAACAGACATCAACAACATATGATATACAATTAGCCACTGTTGGACATGTAAAGTTTCGCAAATAAAAAAATAGACACTACTTGATCAAACTAATAATATTAAGGTCCGTATAATAGAAAAAGACTCTGCTTTTTCGATTATATGGAGTCTACATCACTCTCTTCGTTGTCGTTTATGAATAAGTTTCTTCTCTTCTTAGACTTTCTCGAATAAACTCTTCTATTTGAATTTGAAGTATCCTATTCATTAGGAATTTCTTTTGAGTATTCTGTGTTTGATTCTCCTGCATTACAGTCTACTGGTTCAGTTGAATCATCTACTTTCTCTTAGCTTGTACGTAAAAGTAATTAATGATGATGTGTGTTAAACAGATTGTCCGGAAGATGAATGATGTACCTATCAAGATAATATGTATTAGAATCTCAATAACATTGTAGCACTTTGCCTTCTAGTCTTTGTTTATGCGATGTTGCATTCTAATTCATCATCCGGCACATAAACTTTTTTGACTATATAGTTTTACCACCCCTATTTCACATTTAAATTGCTAATTTTAAGTTTGAATACCAAGTCCATCCTGCATATACTGCAAATATGGGATGGTACATCAGTCTCACTTTCGAAAATATGCTAACCAACTTGTGAGAAAAAGTATCAAGAAGTTTCTCCGCAACTACATCAAGGACCAAAGCAGTCTTCCCACCAATGTCCTTGACCTTTATGTGTATCTTAAACCTATGTATGCGTAAAACATTGTTAGAGTTCCTTTGAATGTATGTTGTGGCTACTTTCTGGACACGTGTTTTGCACGTGTGTTCCTAGATATGTTAGAATGACTAAAATGCAATAAAAACATATAGTGTGTAAACAACATGCAATGAATAATATAATACAAAAATTATAAATAAATCTTTAATAATATAACTATAAAACACCAATGAGGGGCACATTTTGATGTTTCCAATTTATTCTTTTCAAGGAATCTACTATAACTTTTAAACTTTGGTTAATAGTTAGCAAACTTTTAATAAAGTCACAAATGGATAATTTGAGCTCAAACAAGTATTTAGACTTACGACTTCATAGAAAACTAAATTAAGATGTCTAATAGAAAAGAAAAAAACACAGAAAAAATAGAGAAGGAAAAAAAAATACAATGTATACATTCTTCATAAGACATTGATCAGTAATAATGTAGAATAAAAACAAATACAAAACTAGTACATAATATTTCAAGTTCTTATTGACTCTTTCTCCCATATCCTATCAAATTTAAGAGTCTTCTTCATGATATACGTCGATAACATAAACTATTTGAACATACATTAATTTGAAAATGTCTTAGTTTTTAAAAAATAGCTTATCGATTATGATTTTGAAATCTAAATAAAAAATAATATTAAAAGAGAAGTAAACATAAATTGTAAAAAACAAGATATATAGAAAAATTATGGATGAATAATCATTAAAGCTACAAAAATCTCAATAAGAAGAATGAGTTACTCCATCAATAATCATCAAATTTTTGTACGTGTCCCTGCAATCCACATTAATAAAAGAAGTAGAATAGTATATTGTGATAATCTATGAGCTGATACAATATGAATCAGAAAAAATTATATTTTACATGGCAAAATACAATATACAAATATAAGATTCCAAATAAATTCAAGAATTCATAAAACAGCAAACCAGTTGAAAAAATAGTCATCTAAACCGATAATAATGAAAGTAGGACACAAAATATCACTATTAAAATCATATATAATATTATTATAGTTAAAAAAAATAACATAAATGACACCTGAAAATCGCCGAAATAATCTCATCAAAAGGAGGTAATTGGTGAAAAAAAAAAATTCTCCATTAGTTAGAGATTTATATAAAAGAGGCTTACGAGCCTCACCATTTAGTATTTAAAAAAAAAATATTTATAGGAATTATAAATGGGGACCATAACTTTACCTCTACAATTGATATTAAGATAACAAATTAAATACTATTAATGTCATTAACTCATAACTGAGTATTACTAATAATTAAAAGAGAAGATGAAAAGTTGAAGAATTTGTATATTTAATGAAATAATCATGATCTTATACACGGGGAGATGTTGGGTTGCTCTTTTTTCTATGCAATTTAATATAATTAAATTTAATCATAGTAATTATAGATAGAGAATAAAATATTAATCAAATTTTTTAGATATTTAAAATCTCAAAAAACAGAATATATATTATAGAAAATAGGTATTATTAAGTTAGATATTTTAATTAGGAATTAACCTAAAGAAGTGCAAAAGTCTATCAACATTTTAATTAAAATGAAACAATTTAATATTTAAATTAAATAGTTAAATATTTTATAATATTTTTATTTATAGTAAGGGTAAAATCGTAATTCAACTTTTAACATTTTTGGTTCCCACTTATAATAATATATGATATATATATAGCATGCTGATTCAAGCCTTGTGCTTATGATGTGAAGGGTTTATTATAGTACTTACCTCTATGTCCGTACTATACTTAGAATCTACTAATTGTGCAATAGTCAATCAATTTTAAAACATAGCTTCTGCAATGGGAACGTTACTTGCATTTTCACTCTCAATAGTATGTACATCAATTGACTTCTTTGAGAACTTATGGAGCAACATGGTGATGTTGTCCGTTTTATGACTGTAACGACATGTTTAGTCGTTTTAAGCAGCTGATTTTATTTCTGGAAAAACTGTCTGAGTCGACGGAACTCACGACGGACCGTATGGGCACGACGGGCCGTCGAGGGGGTCTCGTTCCAAAACACTTAGAATTCTAAAATTTGGGTACTGAAATCGACTCTCTGAACTTCGTAACGGAATGGCAGGACGGACCGTCGTGGGCACGACGGACCGTCACACA
>NC_028640.1:46909030-46918657 GCF_001406875.1 Solanum pennellii | reverse complement strand
TAGGCAAAAGGAATATGCAGATCAAAAGGTTAGAGATTTGGAGTTCATGGAGGGTGAACAAGTCTTGCTGAAGGTTTCACCCATGAAAGGGGTGATGCGGTTTGATAAAAGAGGTAAACTAATCCCAAGGTATATTGGCTCTTTGAAGTACTTAAGCGAGTAGGAGAGGTGGCTTATGAGTTAGCCTTGCCTCCAGGGCTGTCCGGAGTGCATCCGGTATTTCATGTGTCTATGATAAAAAGATACCATGGGGATGGAAACTACATCATTTGTTGGGATTCGATTCTACTTGATGAAAATTTGTGTTATGAGGAGGAGCCTGTTGCTATTTTAGATAGAGAAATTCGCAAGTTGAGGTCAAGGGAGATTGCATCCATCAAGGTTCAATGGAAGAATCGACCAGTTGAAGAGTCCACTTGGGAGAAGGAGGCTGATATGCCAGAAAGATACCCACACCTATTTACAGGTTCAGGTACTCCTTTTCGCCCTTGTTTTTCTTCTTGTGATCGTTCGAGGACGAACGATGGGTAAATTGGTATCTATTGTAACGACCTGTTTAGTCGTTTTAAGCAGCAGATTTTATTTCTGGAAAAACTGTCTGAGTCGACGGAACCCACGACGGACCGTCATGGGCACGACGGGCCGTCGAGGGGGTCTCGTTCCAAAACACTTAGAATTCTAAAATTTGGGTACTGAAATCGACTCTCTGAACTTCGTAACGGAATGGCAGAACGGACCGTCGTGGGCAGAACGGACCGTCGTGGGCAGAACAGACCGTCGTGGGAAAGACGGACCGTCACACATCTTCCACAGGAAATTGAGTCTCTGAACTCTGTGACGGAGCAGCAGGACGGACCGTCGCAGGTGCGACGGGCCGTCACAGGCTGCGTAATCCCAGGCTGGGTCGGATTTCTGTTAAGTAATTTAAGGGGCGTTTTGGACTATTCCTGCTTTAATTATAAAGTTAGTGGGTTAATGTTAATAAGTCTAATTACTTGGGGGTTAAAAGAGGTAACCTTGAGTTAATTAGTTGGATATTATTGCCATCTTTATACTTAATTATATGCTAATTAGGGTAAAAGAAAGAGGGTTTGAATAAGAAAAAGAAAAAGAACAGAAAGAGAGGGAGAACGAGTAGAGAGAGAGAGAAACGAAGAGGACAACAAGACTTTGGGGAATTTGCTTGCTTGATCACGAATCTTCGGTGGAGGTAGGTTATGGTTTATGCTATTCGTAGTAAACTCTTAATAGCGAATGATATGTATTGGGTAGTATTGTAAACCCTTCTATATGCTTAATTGTGTGCATGCATGATGTGATTTTGTATATAATTGTGATAAAATAAGCATGATGAAGCTATTGAATCCCAAATCTTGAAAAACCCTAATCTACTTTGTTAATGAGATTGATGATGCCTTAGTATAAAAGAAGGCTTGATGAACTAAAGTAATGGGGTTGATGATGCCTTGGTATAAAGAAGGATTGATGAATTAATAGAATGAAATTAGGGGAGCGGGTGTCACGAACCGACACGTAGAATTAGGGGACCGGGTGTCACGAACCGACACGTAGAATTAGGGGATCGGGTGTCACGAACCGACACGTAGAATTAGGGGGACCGGGTGTCACGAACCGACACGTAGAATTAGGGGACCGGGTGTCACGAACCGACACGTAGAATTAGGGGATCGGGTGTCACGAACCGACACGTAGAATTAGGGGACCGGGTGTCACGAACCGACACGTAGAATTAGGGGATCGGGTGTCACGAACCGACACGTAGAATTAGGGGACCGGGTGTCACGAACCGACACGTAGAATTAGGGGATCGGGTGTCACGAACCGACACGTAGAATTAGGGGACCGGGTGTCACGAACCGACACGTAGAATTAGGGGATCGGGTGTCACGAACCGACACGTAGAATTAGGGGACCGGGTGTCACGAACCGACACGTAGAATTAGGGGATCGGGTGTCACGAACCGACACGTAGAATTAGGGGACCGGGTGTCACGAACCGACACGTAGAATTAGGGGATCGGGTGTCACGAACCGACACGTAGAATTAGGGGGACCGGGTGTCACGAACCGACACGTAGAATTAGGGGATCGGGTGTCACGAACCGACACGTAGAATTAGGGGATCGGGTGTCACGAACCGACACGTAGAATTAGGGGATCGAAGTGTCACGTACCGACACATAGTAGTAGGGGAGCGGAGTGTCACGTACCGACACAAGAGGAATAAAGATAAAGAATCTTGAAAGATGTTAATATACTCAATCTAATGAACCTAATTCCCAAAAGAGTATGGTATTGAGGCTTGAGTCCTCATGTGTGAACTTGGCGGTGTTTATTAATGATTATAGAACTTGTTGTTGCTACACGTTGAGTATTGTAGTTGATTTATGATATTATCTGATATATACTGTTTTCTATTTTGAGTTGGCCGATGATATCTACTCAGTACCCGTGTTTTGTACTGACCCCTACTTGTATTTGTTTTCTTTGTTATTTGTGGACTGCAGCAAACGTACCGTCGTCTTCAACTCAACCGCAACTCTAGCCAGTCTTCATTACACCGGATTTCAGGGTGAGCTAATGCTTCTAGCTTGGACTGGATCTTCTTCCTCATGTCTTGATGCCTTGAAGTTCCGGCATGGACTAGCTTTTGTTTATTTTAGCTTCTTAGAATACTCTTAGTTTAGTAATTTGATCATAGATGTTCTTGTGGTGATGACTTCCAGATTTTGGGGAATAATAGATGTTGAATTTTAGAAGTTATTGAATTGGTTTTTATTAATGAGTTTAAGTCTTCCGCATTACTTTCTGTTGATATTATATTGAAATGTTAGGGTTTAGATTGGTTGGTTCGCTCACATAGGAGGGTAAGTGTGGGTGCCAGTCGCGGCTCAGTTTTGGGTCGTGACAAAGACTAACATAAATTTTGCTTTTTGCGGTGCTGGCAAAAGTCTGTTCACCTATTATGAAAAAAACAAAACAAAATGTCAATGTCCTAGATATGTTACTAGTAAAAGGTTCCACTAAGTTGAGATGAAATACTTACCTCTGAATTCATTTAGAGTAGTAGTAGTAATGATAAAAATGTAGGGTCCCAAGTGGATGGGATATACGTAAGAGTAAAATACTTTACCGTGATCCACCCACAAAGTTATTCTTGCTTTGATAGTCATGTCCTAAAAATGATAATTATCTGTAGCTTCTTAGTTATGAATGAATTTTAATATAATGTAATTGAGATAAGAATATTACGGATCAATAAGACTGTGTATGTCGCGTTTCATCCACTTTGAACTCATACTCTTCATATAACCGATTCCAAGTAAGCATCAAACGACATCTACAAGTTAAGGAGGGATATTATTTACTGTATACGTTGGAGACCGTGTATACCATAAAGGCCGCAATGGATGTGCCTGATAGGACGATGTTGTTGTTGACCCTAGAGCGAATCATTATTTCTTGGATACAATTTACAGGGATCTTAACAATATCATCCTGTTGTTTTTGGATGGAAGTTATCTGCAAGAATGTTATTTAAAAGTTTGAATACACTGATATGTATTCACCAGTTATTTCTGAAACTTTGAAGTTTCTCATAAAGATTGCATAATCTTTGCTCAACTTTTCTCGAAACTTGTTAATTTGATTATTCCAGATTACCATGTTCATCAAAGTCCCCTGTTAGAAGTAAATGTGCAAGCAAGTTTTGAATAACCAAATTCATAATGTTGTATAAACAGAATATGAACGATGCAGTACCTTCTCGAAAAGGGAGTAAATACTTGTTGTTTCCAATTCTTAGAAGGTGTCGCTCCGCATATAAGTTGTGTCGCTGTTGAGACAGTGTGATTGTTGGGGCTGAGGCAACACTACAGCGTTTATGTTGTTTGGGTTGAAATGTTGTTTAATGTAGGGGTTCTTAAAGAAAACGGTATTTTTGGGAATATTTTAAATTAAAAGTGTTTTTTGGATGGGGGTGGCGTCACTTAGGCGGCACTAAGGTTTTCCTATATATATATAGTTGTTCTTGGGAACGTGCATTGCACGTTTGTCCCATACAATTATATAAAATTTAATTATTATATAGAAAATGTTGAAATTAAAAAAATTACTTTTATTCGTTTATATTTTATTCATTCTATAAAATTCATATTAATCGAATAGTACATTGACCATCAAGCGAAAAATATCGAAAACTAATTAAGATACTACAGTAATATGAATATATCTATATGAATTATCCTTAATAATATCTCACTAGCCTTAATAACAAAATTTCTAAGAAGAAAAAATCGACTGCAAGCAAAATAAATAAATGAAAAATGTGATATTTATTATTGAAACATTGTGACTACCATTCCGTTGTTCTCTTGATTCTCTCTCCTATGTTTCTCCGTGATTCTAGAGCCTGCAATAAAGTATTTCTCGAATTGTTTGATGATGTAGACCTCCCTGAGATATTGTGTATCTACCGGACATCCGAAAGCGCTTCGTCGTTTCAAGTCGATCTCCGTGAAGAACTCTGTTGACCACTCCTTCAAAGAGATATGAGGTTGATGTTGTAGCTTTCTCCAATTTACTTAATTCTTTTTTAAGAGTTTTCTTCATCCCCCTAGAATGTCGTGTACATCCCCTATTTATAGTTGTAGGGTTGGACAGGGTTGCATATGATTGGGTAAAGGATGTCATTTTGACATTTGGATCATTGTGATTCATTCTTGTATTTGAGAAGGACTACCACCTCATTTAGACATGTGGCGTCACTTCGTTGGTTACAGATGACTAGTAACTGTGACACGTGGGATGGTTTTGGGCTTCAAGGTGAAATGGACCTTGGATTTTCATTTAATTAGATGGACTTAATCATTTGTAAAGTCCTAATTAATTATTCATCCCAAATGAAAATGGATTTAATTCAAATTTTGTAGGAATTTGAATCAATAGAATTTATGTGTCTACAAATGCCCCTTACTTCGAGACTTGTCAATGTAGAGGCTTGCCGATGTTTGGCGACAAGACTTGAAGTATTCATGATTGTGTTTAACTTTTTTTTTTGAGACTTGTCAACGTGTAGGCTTGCCGAATTTGACAACGAGAGTTTATGTCTTTATGAATATGTATTCATTTTTTTGGGACTTCTCTACGTGTAGGCTTGCCGAATTTGAAATTCAAAGTTGGAGTCTTCATGAATTCATTGTTGAGACTTCAAGAGTAGTCTTTTCTTGTTGTCATATTCTAACTAAGCCACCACAAATAATTTTCTTGTATTAGCGTCAAGCATTTTTTTAACAAAAAAACTTCTTGCTCGACAACCACATGGACATTCTATATCTATTTCAAAAAGATAGGTCTAGTGGGTAGTAGCACTTGCTAATTTCCTTGTTGATCACCCTCTTCCGGGAAAATGGTAATCTTTAAATGAGTTGCCTGATGAATATGCTTTTTTTTACTGAAGAGTTGTCGACATGGACAATGATCTTTTGTGGATCTGCACGCCGAGATGGAGTAGGGGCAGGAGTGGTGTTGATACTTTCAAAACAAATAATTTTACCATTCTCATTTGTTCTAGGTGAAACATGTTCCAACAATGCTGCAGAATACCAAGATTTGATTGTGGGCCTTGAAATTGTATTGGACCGAATTTATACAATTTATGTGTCTACACTCCCATATCAGCAAGAAAATGATAAAAGAAAGAAAATATTATAAAAGTATATTTAAAATTAATATGAAGGTCATAAATTAGTAATTTTAGCACTAATAAAATAGACTTATAGTTTTTATAATTTCATAGAAGATTAAATTAAAGAAGTATAAATCGGTAAACAATACAAAAAAATAAAACAAATAAGAACAAATACAATATTCATATCCATCTAAGACTTTTATTATAACAATATTTCTACTAAAAAGAAATACATAAGGAATAAAGTTCTTGATGATACCTCCTCTCCTGTAACCAATCAAAATTCAAAAGTCTTAATAAAGATCAAAGTGCTTAACTCCTAATGAATGATACATAGCATATAAAATTTAAAATAATTGAAAATCCAAAAAGACCAAGAAAAGGTTAAATGATTTCTTGACCACAAAGATATGTCCGTCAGTTGGACTTCCTAAATGCTAATAGTCAAAATTTATATTTATTACCAAAAATTTTTTACAAATGTAAAATACTAAAAAGAAATTCTAAAGGTTGAATATTTGTGGAATATGAAAACTAATCCACCACATTGAATTGAATGAACTAATGAGTGAGAATGTATTTAATTTTAATGAAATATTATTAATATATAGGTAAATTTACTTTTTAATGCCAATAATTAAAAGATTGGTGTTTAATTAAATCAAATGACTATTCAACCTATAAAAGATAATTTGTAATTCAACTTTTTTTATCATCCCAATTATAGTATATATATATATGTGTGTGTGTGTGTGTGTGTGTGTGTGTGTGTGTGTGTGTGTGTGTGTATGGTAAAATAGAAGTTAACACAAGAATGAGGAAAATATGACACAATAAGAGTATTATAATTGTTCAACAAAAATTCATATATTTATAAACAGTTTAAAAGACATCTAAAATGGTAAAGATAAAACTATGATACAAAATATCATTCTAATTAGGATAAGAACAAATATTAATATTTTAAAAAAAAAAGTACCTGAAAAATTGCCTAATGATTCGCATCAACAGGAGGCAATTGGTAATGAACAATTACTTTTCCATGATGCTTATATATATCTAGAGATTTGTAGGTTAAGATGAAAAGTTGAAGAGTTATTTAATTTAATTTTCAGAGGTTAGTGATCTTAGATATGAGGAAGAGGAAAGATTAATTGTTTTTACTTATAGTTAATTACATTTAATTACTCTAATTATAGATAAAGGATAAAAAAATTTAATTCATTGAACCACATAAATTATAGAGAAATAATAAAGAATAAAGGATAAACACTTTGATTATGTAATTTTTTAAAAATAAAATGCCTTATCTAATTAACAAATTTAATTCATTTAAACACAAGTGCTCTTACAAGAATTAGACAAAGTCTGTCCATTTCTTGCACATAAGGACTACTTATTGGGCCAAAGATCATACAAAGTTGTATATTCAAGAAGCGATAAGACTTCATGGGGTTTCGGTCTCAATTATTTCAATAGAGGGGCATAGTTTATTGCACAGTTCTAGAAATCCTTCCAGAAAGGTTTGGGTTCTAAAGTGAATTTGAGCTTTGCTTTTCATCCTCACACAAATAGACAAGCAGACGCGCTATCCAGACCTAAGAAGATATATTTAATGCTTGTGTGATCAACTTCAAGGGAAATTGGGATGATCACCAACCTTTCATTGAGTACGCTTACAACAATAGTTATCATTCAAGAGTTCAAATGGCTCCATATGAAGCTCTTCATGGAAGAAGGTGCAGATCTCTTCAAATGGCTCCATATGAAGTCGCTTGATAGGACAAGATTTAGTTCACCAAGATATGGAGAAAGTGAAAGTTATTCAAGAAAGCTTGAAGACAACACAAAGTAGCCAAAAGTCCTACATAGACGTTAAGAGGAGGCCATTGAAGTTTGAGGTTGGTGATTGGGTGTATCTGAAGATTTCACTTATGAAAGGAGTTGTGAGATTTGGTAAAAAGGTGAAACTTACTCCCCGATATATTGAATCTTATAGAATCTCCGAAAGAGTGGTAAATGTGGCTTATCAATTGGAGCTACCCAAAGAGTTAGCAGCAGTTCATCCGGTATTCCATATTTCTATGTTGAAGAAGTGTTTGGGTGATCCTCCATTGATAATGCCAATAGAGTATGTTAGGATTAAGGATTTCCTATCCTATAAGGAAATTCCAATGCAGATTTTGGATCATGAAGTTCATTAGTTGAGGAAAAAGGAAGTTGTTTCAGTCAATGTCCTTTAGAGGAACCAATTCGCTGAAGAAGCGACTTGGGAAGCTGAGAATGATATGAAGAAGAGATATCCACATCTCTTTTGAATCCGGAGAGAATTCGGATCAAGGTACTAAATTCTCTTCTTATCACTTTATAAGATTGTGTATATGCATGTTATTACTTGCTTTTGTTTGTGAGTGCTTAAATGATGTTACTACCTTTAGCTTAGTGAAAGAATTCTCATTCGAGGACGAATTTTCCTAAGGGGGAGATATTGTAATATCTCGTATTTAGACTTAACTATGTTTAAGACAAGAAAAATAAGAATCATCAAATTTGGAAATAAGTAAGGAAAGCTGGAAAATTTTCCAGATTTCAAAAGTGAGTTTTAGTAATTTCGAACGACCATAACTTCTAGCTCAAGAGGAGTTTAACTTTTCAACTCGCATACTAGTACATTCGATGTACTAATACCAATTAGTCTGCATCGTTTCATTATATAGACGCAGGTAACCAGGATAAGCACACAGCGCACCGTGGGTTCTGTAGCACTCCACAATCACTTAGTGAGCCTCCTGTCTTTCCGGAGGAGATCCCTGTGATTGATTTTCTAGATTAGTAGTTCAGATTGCAATTAATTTACTTGTTTTTACACAAGTGCCATTTTGGCCAAATAAATTTAGGAAGTATTTGTTTATAAATATGCTTAAGTCTTGTTAAAGTTTAGTTTAGTCTCCTGCTGAGTTAAGTAAGACAGGCAAAGAGTTTGTTTGGGGACGGGAATGGTCTCCGTATGCCGGCCACGTCTAGCGTGTATGTATATATACAGTCGTTCAACATGACACTGGAAATTCCTCCAGACTCTCCAGGTATTTCACTTTATCAATCTATACTATTTCTATAAAGAATTTAGGTTCCCTTTGTTTGAATACACAAACCCCACTGCAATTCCTACTAAATATCCCAATTTCTTCATTATCTCACGGTTTTCCAGTTTTCTTCCCTTAAATGTATGTTCTACCGACGGATATAGAAGACAAGTTACAAATAAACTTAATTCTTGATTAAGAAAATCAATAATGGGTACTGATCTCTGCCGTATATAAATAACCTTCATGAACAAGTCGCCTTTTGTATTACTACTTTTACTGTCGTTTATAATTATCCTTCAACAAAACCTTGCCTTTTGAATTGCTGACCTAATTAGTTAATGTTTTCTGGAAGCCTAATTAAGTTAGTTAATGTAACGACCTGTTTAGTCGTTTCGGATTGTAGAATTTCTTTGATAAAAACTTACTGCGTCGACGGACCCCACGACGGACAGTCATGGTCACGACGGATCGTCGACGATCTCCGTCCCAAAACACTTAAACTCTGAAAGTTGGGTACGGGGATCAACTCTCTGAACTTCACGACGGAACTGCAGCACGGACCGTCGTAGCCACGACGGACCGTCACAAACCTTTTACTGAAATTGAGTCTCTGAACTTTGTGACGGACATGCAGGACAGACCGTCGCAGGTACGACGGGCCGTCACGAGTGGCGTAACCTCGACTGGGTCGGATTTCTGCTGAAAGTTTTTAAGGGGCGTTTTGGACTATTCATGCTTATAATTATGAAATTGTGGGGTAAGTGTAATAATTTAATTACTTGGGGGTTAAAGGAGATAACCTTGAAATAAATAGTGGGTTACTTTTATCAT
>NC_028640.1:46904774-46907805 GCF_001406875.1 Solanum pennellii | reverse complement strand
ATCACGACCCGGTTTGGGTCGTGACAAACTTGGTATCAGAGCTTTAGGTTCGTTGGTCTCATCACACAAGAACGAGTCTAGTAGAGTCTTGAGGAACGGTAGGGGGACGCCCTTACTTTTCTTTGAGAGGCTATAGGACTTTAGGAAAATTCCATTCTTTCTTCCTTTCGTGCTATTACTTGGATCCAATTGGTATCTAGGTGATACAAATTGGTATCTGACATCCTCACTCTATTTCGCAGATGGTCAGAACTAGAGAAACGACTGTGTCAACAACAGCACCGGCAGGACAGGGTGCGTCTTAGCCAGCCACTGGGGCTGTAGCTCAAGGAGGAGTAGTGGAAAGAGGCCGTGGTAGAGGTCGCAGGAGGACGCCCTCTAGAGGTAGAGGACGAACACCTGGTCCAGATAGTAATAAGGCAGTGACTCCTCCACCGACTTATAAGGTAGTGAGAGAGGGTGAAGAAGGGGGAATTGAGCAGGTTCAAGATGAGGAATTACCACCCCAGCCTACCCCAGAGATGATTAACCAGGTTCTCACCTATCTTAGCGGGTTATCTGATCAGGGCCAGACACCTCCAGTGTTTTCTGCACCAGCACCTCAGGTTCAGGGGATACAACATGCAGCCGCTGTGGCTCCCCGCATGGATGCCTCATTGGAAATAGGCACGTTTCCTCGATTGACTACAGGGTCCATAATGACAAGTGATCAACATGAACTTTTCACTAAAATCTTAAAGTTAAAACCTCCAGTATTCAAGGGTGTTGAATCTGAAGATGCCTATGATTTTCTGGTTGATTTTCATGAGATGCTACATAAGATGGACATAGTAGAACGATTCGGTGTGGAGTTTGTGACCTATCAGTTACAAGGGGATGCCAAAAGGTGGTGCCGGTCGTATGTTGAGTGTCAACCAGCACAGGCACCACCTATGACTTGGGCATCATTCTCTAGCCTATTTATGGAGAAGTATATACATCGGACTTTGAGGGATAGGAGGAGAGATGAATTCCTGAGCCTACAGCAAGGAAGGATGTTTGTTGCTGCGTATGAGGATAAATTTCATGCACTATCTAGGTATGCCACTCAGCTTTGTTTCAGTCCACAAGGGCGGATTCACCGTTTTGTGAAGGGATTGAGGTAAGATTTGCGGATTCCAGCCTTACAGGTAGCTGCTGTAGCAAAATCCTTTCAGGAAGTGGTTGATTTTGTGATAGAAGTAGAGGGGGTGAAGCCAGACGACTTCACCATGGCGTCTACATCTAAGAAGTTCCGTAAAGGAGGTGAGTTTAGAGGTTCTTATTCCAGAGGGCAGAGTTCAGGAGGTTATCAAAACCGCCCTATTCAGTCTTCCCTGCAGGCTGTAGCTGAGGGTCCATCGCAGCCCAGTCAGCCCTTTTCTGAGTTTGGTGGTTATCCTCAGACTTCGTCACCTTCACAAAGACCTATGCTTGACTCCAGGAATTGTTATGGATGTGCGGAGGCTGGACATATTAGGAGTTATTGTCCAAAACTGAGTTACAAACCCCCAAGGGTTAGAGGTAGAGGTGGTCATGGGAGAGGCCGCCATTCTGGAGGACGTGGTGGCCAAGGTAATGGTGGTCACCCAATCAATCGGGGTGGCGGGCAAGCTGGAACTGCTGCTGCGCAACATGATAGGGGCAATGGAAAGACAGGTGATAGGGCCCATTGTTATGCTTTCCCCGGGAGGTCTGAAGCAGAGACATCTGATGCTGTTATCACAGGTAATCCTTTGGTCTGTGATTGCATGGCTTCTGTATTATTTGATCCTGGATCCACATTTTCATATGTATCTTCCTCATTTGATACTTGTCTTGATTTACATTGCGAATTGCTTGACATGCCTATTAGTGTCTCTACTCTTGTGGGTGAGTCTGTGATAGTTGAGAAGGTGTATAGGTCTTGCCTTTTGACTTTTGTAGGGAGCAACACCTATGTAGACTTGATTATCTTAGAAATGGTTGATTTTGATGTAATTTTGGGTATGACTTGGCTTTCCCCAAATTTTGCAATCTTAGATTGTAATGCTAAAACTGTGACGTTGGCCAAACCTGGGACAGATCCGCTAGTGTGGGAGGGTGACTATATTCCCACTCCAGTTCATATCATCTCCTTTCTTCGCGCTAAGAGGATGGTTAGTAAAGGTTGTTTAGCCTTCTTGGCACAACTCAGGGATGATACTTCCAAAGTACCTTCGATTGAATCTATTTCGATAGTCTGCGAGTTTCTGGATGTGTTTCCTGCAGACCTTCCTGGTATGCCACCGGATAGGGATATCGATTTCTGTATTGATCTGGAGCCGAGTACTCGCCCCATTTCCATCCCCCCTTACAGAATGGCTCCAGCTGAGTTAAGGGAGTTAAAGGCTCAACTTCAGGAGTTGCTAGGTAAAGGTTTTATTAGACCAAGTGCATCCCCTTGGGGCGCTCCTGTTTTATTTATGAAGAAGAAGGATGGAAGTTATCGGATGTGCATAGACTACAGGCAACTGAATAAGGTAACTGTTAAGAACAAGTATCCTCTTCCTCGCATTGACGATTGGTTCGATCAGTTACAAGGTGCTTGTACCTTCTCAAAAATCTATTTGAGATCTGGTTATCATCAATTGAAAATACGGACAACGGATGTGCCAAAGACTGTCTTTCGAACCAGGTATGGGCATTACGAATTCTTAGTAATGTCTTTTGGGCTTACGAATGCCCCTGCTGCTTTCATGGGTCTGATGAACGGGATTTTTAAGCCATATCTGGATCTCTTTGTTATTGTATTCATTGATGAAATACTGATATACTCAAAAAGCAGGAAAGAACATGAGGAGCATTTGAGAATTGTATTGGAGTTGTTGAGGGAGAAAAGACTTTATGCCAAATTCTCCAAGTGTGAGTTTTGGCTAGATTCAGTATCCTTCTTGGGGCATGTTGTTTCTAAGGAGGGAGTGATGGTAGATCCTTCTAAGATTGAAGCAGTGAGGAGTTGGGTAAGACCTACTAATGTTACAGAGGTAAGAAG
>NC_028640.1:46881485-46904051 GCF_001406875.1 Solanum pennellii | reverse complement strand
AAGTTAGCCAAACTTTATATCTCAGAAATTGTTTGATTGCATGGAGTTCCACTTTCCATCATATAAGATAGAGGTACGCAGTTTACTTCTATGTTTTGGAAAACATTACATGCAGAATTAGGTACTAGGTTGGATCTTAGTACTGCATTTCACCCTCAGACTGATGGTCAGTCTGAGCGAACGATTCAGGTTTTGGAGGATATGATTCGTGCATGTGTGATAGAATTTGGTGGTCATTGGGATAACTTCTTACCCTTAGCAGAGTTCTCATACAACAATAGCTATAACTCAAGTATTAATATGGCCCCATTTGAGGCACTGTATGGGAGAAGATGTAGGTCTCCCATTGGTTGGTTTGATGCATTTGAGGTAAGACCATGGGGTACCGATCTTTTGAGGGAGTCGTCAGATAAATTAAATTTATTCAAGAAAAGCTTTTAGCGGCTAAAAATAGGCAGAAGGAATATGCAGATCGAAAGGTTAGAGACTTGGAGTTCATGGAGGGTGAACAAGTCTTGCTGAAGGTTTCACCCATGAAAGGGGTGATGCGGTTTGGTAAGCGGGGTAAGCTTAGTCCGAGGTATATTGGTCCATTTGAAGTTCTGAAGCGCGTGGGGGAGGTGGCTTATGAATTGCATTACCTCCAGGACTCTCAGGAGTACACCCGGTATTTCATGTGTCTATGCTGAAAAGATACCATGGGGATGGAAACTACATTATTCGTTGGGATTCTGTTCTTCTCGATGAGAATTTGTCTTATGAGGAGGAGCCTGTTGCTATTCTAGATAGAGAAATCCGCAAGTTGAGATCAAGAGAGATTGCATCCATCAAAGTTCAATGGAAGAATCGGCCAGTTGAAGAGTCCACTTGGGAGAAGGAGACTGATATGCAAGAAAGATACCCACACCTTTTTACAGATTCAGGTACTCTTTCTCGCCCTTGTTTATCTTCTTGTGATCGTTCGAGGACGAACAATGGGTAAATTGGTATCTATTGTAACGACCTGTTTAGTCGTTACGGAGAGAAGAATTTCTTTGATAAAAACTGACTGTGTCGACCGACCACACGACGGACCGTCATGGTCACGACGGATCGTCGAGGATCTCCATCCCAAAACACTTAAACTCTGAAAGTTGGGTACGGGGATCAACTTTCTGAACATCACGACGGAACTGCAGCACGGACCGTCGTAGCCACGACGGATCGTCACAGACCTTTTACTGAAATTGAGTCTCTGAACTTTGTGACGGACATGCAGGACAGACCGTCGCAGGTACGACGGGCCGTCACGAGTGGCGTAACCTCGACTGGGTCGGATTTCTGCTGAAAGTTTTTAAGAGGCGTTTTGGACTATTCATGCTTATAATTATCAAATTGTGGGGTAAGTGTAATAATTTAATTACTTGGGGGTTAAAGGAGATAACCTTCAAATAAATAGTGGGTTACTTTTATCATCTTTTATACTTAATTATATGATAATTAGGGTAAAAGAAAAGAATCTAGAGAAGAAAAAGAAAAAGACAGAGAGGGAGAACGAACGAGCGAGAGAGAGAACGAAGAGGAAAGCAAAAGAGCATTGGGGAGATAGCTTGCTTGATCACGATTCTTCGGTGGAGGTAGGTTATGGTTTATGCTATGTGATAGTAAACTCTTAATAGCGATTGATATGTATTGGGTGGTATTGTAAAGTCTTCCATATACTTGATGGTGTGTTTGTATGTTGTGATCGTATAATTGTGGTGTTTAGAATGATAAGACTGTTGAATTCTCAATCTTAACCTCTTTGTTAAGATGATGCTTGATATAAAGAAAGCTTGATGAACTAAAATAATGAGATAGATGGATCGGAGTGTCACGTTCCGACACGTAGGAATAATGGATCGGAGTGTCACGTTCCGACACGTAGGAATAATGGATCGGAGTGTCACGTTCCGACACGTAGGAATAATGGATCGGAGTGTCACGTTCCGACACGTAGGAATAATGGATCGGAGTGTCACGTTCCGACACGTAGGAATAATGGATCGGAGTGTCACGTTCCGACACGTAGGAATAATGGATCGGAGTGTCACGTTCCGACACGTAGGAATAATGGATCGGAGTGTCACGTTCCGACACGTAGGAATAATGGATCGGAGTGTCACGTTCCGACACGTAGGAATAATGGATCGGAGTGTCACGTTCCGACACGTAGCATTAGGGGATCGGAGTGTCACGTTCCGACACGATAAGAATAAAGAGAAGTAATCTTGAATTATGTTAATATACTCGAACTCAAAGAACCTATTTTCCCAAATGAGTATGATGTGGAGGCTTGACTCCTCATAGATGTGCAGGAGATTGTTGTCAATGGTTTTTGTACTTGTTGATTGTCAACTGTTAAGTATTGTGGTTGATTTTACATTATTACTTCGTATATATATTGCTTTCTATTTTGAGTTGGCCGATGATACCTACTCAGTACTTGTACTGACCCCTACTTTTATTTCCCTTCTTGTTGTTTGTGGAGTGAGAAAGTGCACCAGTGACTTCGTCTCGTCCGCAACTCTAGCCAGTCTTCAGCACGTCAGATTTCAGGGTGAGCTATTGTTCCTAGCTCGGACTGGATTCTCTCATTCACGTCTTGATGTCCTTGAAGCTTGGACATGGACTATCGTTTTATTCTTTATTTTAGTTCTTAAATATTCTTAGACTTAGTAATTTGAGGATAGATGTTCTTGATGTGATGACTTCCAGATTTTGGGGATGATAAGTATTATAATTTAGAAGTTATTTATTGATTATATTAATGAGTGTTGGTCTTCCGCATTATATTTGTAATTCAGAATTTATATACTTGTAAACGTTGGGGTTTAGATTTGTTGGTTCGCTCACATAGGAGGATAAGTGTGGGTGCCATTCACGATCCGTTTTGGGTCGTGACAGTTAAGAACATATATAAGGACCCTAACCTAATTAGACTTACCTAAGCTCTCATAATTAACAAATAAAAATTCTCTTCCTTCTCTTTTCTTTCTCTCTCTAGTTGAAGAACTCCATTGAAGACCAAGATAGGGATGGGTTCAAGGGCTGAAAAGGTTAGAATTTCTTCATCAATTAGTAAGGTATGCTATTCCTTTCACGTTTGAGACCTCTTTCCTCAAAGGGTTCAATCAAATTGACTTCAGAGTTGCGTTTTCAAGTGGGTCTTTTCCAATCTCAAAATTTATCTCGTGAATTGATTTATTTATGATTTATTTTGGATACTATGAATAGATTAACATGTATTTTAACTTAATTATGTTAATTCTTGATGGATTGGTCTAGCTTGTAGAAGATGACCTATTCACCTTAACCTTAGGTTATGATCTTGATATGAATTATGTAATGTTGGTTCAATTGAATTTGTTATCGGTTGAATTACTACTAGATGATGATATTATATCAATTATAAATATATTAGGGTGAATTATAGTCCTATCATGCTATTTCTTGAGTAATTGATCTATATTATGACTTTGACCTAAGTCTCTTATCTTAAACTTTGAACTAGAGATCGATTGTGATGTAGTGATTCAATTAACCTTGATATCATGTTAGTTATTGTTGTGATGATATTACACCCTTATTGGGTTGAGTTAAGTTTTGATGGTAAGACCTTGATGATGGATTATGAAGAAGGCTTGGTAAGTCTTGTGATCCCTACTCTTTACTTCTATTATGGTTAATTTTGGTTAAGTGATGATGTGGTACTGAAGTATGTCTGATGTTAAGATTGATAGGGTAGGTATGATGTTAAATTGAAATATCTTGACTATGGTTTGTGAGGTGTTTCTAAGATTTAAATATTATAAGGATGGTGATAACTTACCAATGAGTCTTATCATGATGTGAATATGTTAAATTACTTACCTCACTTATATGGATTTTAATGAAAGGACAATACTCATGCAATTCTTATTGAGATATGATTATGATGTTTATATAAGAGATAGAACTTATGACCTAAAGTAAGCTATCATTATTAATTATGGTACTAAGGAAATTTCAAAAAGGGACTCTAACATAGCACTGAGTGAACTAGAGTGAGGAGTGTTTTTTCCCACATGGAGAAGGTAGGATTACTAATGTACTCTTGAGATTTGAGACTCCAATGCATTCATAATAAGGAGGGTCCCAACTATATATCCTAGTTCTTGATTTATGTTGCCCCCCGTAGGAATACTAGCTAGTGGATTCATGAAGTTGCGATATTCATGTTTTGGTAATACCTTGGTAAGTAGTATACCTTGTTTTGGTGTAGTATTCCATGACACCGGATTCCACATTAGCTCATGTGGTCTATGTCGGTTAAGGAAATTTGTTCCCAAAAGGTAAAATTAACTAATGGATTGAACTCTAACTAAGATGACCTAAGGGGTTTAGCTTAGTCTAGACAGGAGTATGGGACTCTACCTTTATATTGCACTAGTAAGCCTTAAGGGAAGTTTTAGGAGGATATTCTTATGTATGTATATGCTTATAAATGTAAATGATATGTAAATGATAATCTTACATGTAAATGACACTATGTGATGTTGATTTACTATAATGACCATGTACTTGGTCTCTATTGCTAAGTACTCTTAATTTTATATTATGTGAAGTTTGACAATTGTTATGGTTCTTGCTAGGTTTACTTGATTAGGTAAGGTTATAGGGCATTTTTTAGTGATTTTACAAGTGTATAAAAAAGGGTGATGAGTAATGGTCCTGCTTTAATTATGTTGAAATATACTCTTATTCATGCATGTGCTATTATCAATTGATTATAGTCTTACTTTGACTATGTGTTCAATTATGTGATGTACATGCTGCCTTGACTAGACTCTGTTTTGATTGTCTTGTGATGTACATGCCTATGATTTAATTAATATGTTTTATTTATTGGTATGGTCTTCTTGAATGTGCATAAGGCTTTTCAAAGTAAATTTCATACCTTTATGAATTGTCCCGTTTCTAATCATGATTTCATGATATGTTTGCATATGGTCTCATACATAGTACAAGTGGTGTACTTACCCCATATTCTCCCTTTTCCCGAACATTTTAAGGTCCGGTCATTGAAGGGCTTTTGAGACGACTTTGAAGAAAGACTTGGAACTCTCATTCATCCAAGTTGGGTAGGTCCTCACATTACGAGGGCAATACCAATATGACCATTATGAAGTTGTTTTAGTTTTTAAGACTCATATGTTCTTTCCATTTCTTTGAGTAATAAACATTGTATGACCTATACGTGGTCTTGTTATATTGATGTATGGGCTACTCCCAAATTATTACACTATTGGTAGATGGTTATGAGATGAGACATGTTTTTGAGACTATATTATATTATATTATATTATATTATATTATATTATATATATGTATATATATATATATATATACATATATATATATATATATATACGTGTAATAAAATTAGAAGACTAAGTAATTTTCCTATATGAAGGGTCTATGTATGCTCGATATAACTACTATGTGTATGTAGAGGTCTATGTAAACCTCCATGTAGTGGTAATGAAAAATTATAAAAATTTCCGCATTTTAACCTATAAATGTAATGATGTAGGCTAAGAGTGTAGTAATTTTCCTCAAAGAGGACGACGACGCCGGTTACGTCAAGGGGGTGCTCCCAGGATGTGACATTTGTACAAACTCTATGAATAAAAATATACTTTTGCAATATTTAAACTCTCAACCTAAGTTAATCAAACTTAGAGCAGAAGAAGAGAATATTCGACAATTTCCTCTTAAGAACAAGTAGGAGGTTATCTTCATTTCCATCCCCAAAAATGAAGTATTTCTCCATAGATTTCATCACTTGTATGTGAGGTTGAACTAGTACGTTCCTTTCATCCACTAGGTCCTTAGAATTCAGTCAGATTCTTGATCCTTGATATCTTGATTAGATCTAGAGTTTCTAAAACCTCGAAGAATTATTATGACCATGAATCCTCCTTTTATTTGTTACGAGACTAGAGACAATTTTCTCTTGCACTAGGGACTAGAAAGTCATCTCTCTCTCCTTCACTTAAAACACAACCTATGATGATTCAAGTCAGACAAAAAATAACTAAACTTAATGATAAATAGACCATGTACGGTGTAGAGCCTTAAGTATAGGATTAGTATTTAAACATTGATGTTGGTTGAGAGCGATTATATTAATATAAGATTGAATTATATTCATGATGTAGGTTAAGGTCCTCAACATTCAGATCACGCATAGATAAGTTCCTAATCCATAGTCAACAACAGTAGTGGTGAGTCCTCGTACCTTGAGGATAACGGACATGTTTATTTCTTTTTTAGTTGTGATGAGGACATGTCCCAACAACTCTATTTACTTAGAGACTTTTTTATACATAGTTTTAGATTTAGCTTTAGCATTTAACTTTTAGAATTTCAATATATATTCAGATCAGTATTGGGTATTTTCCATCTTCCAATTATCTCATGATTTAAGCTTCTGCATAGTATCTTTTATTCAGTTGTTTTAGTATGCTTAAAATATGTCTGTTCAGGATTAGCTTGGGGACACTAGTGATCCTAGGGCTCGTGTTTATGCCAAGGGGTATAGGCCTTGGGGCGTGGTACCTGTCCCATCAATACACACAAAGATTCATGAATAAAATTGGTTAATCTTATTAATTTAGTGATCATATAACTAAAAACATTAAATAGCTATGGAATTATTGGCAATCGCTAACTAATTCATGATTATAAGCTCCTTGCAAATTCATGAATTTTCTTTTTTTTTTTTGGGTCTAATCTATAGCTAAATAATTTTATCATGAAATTTTATTGTTCAGCTATGAAATTCCATCCATTGGAATTCCCTATTTTCTAGTAGACTAATATACTCTTAGACCAATAGCTCATAAAGGATAAACGGCAACTGTAAGATCAATACATACCTCGAAAAAATAAAGATGTGGTTAACTTCATAAATAGTCATATAATTATTATTTTCCCACTAAAATCATATACCTATGGAAATTTCATTAAAAAGAAATAAAAAATGCCTACCTAATTAACTAGCACAAAATCATTTTGCTGAAAAATCCAACTTTCATTTTTTACTCTAAATAAACATCTAACATTTTTTTGTTTACTCGTTTTTGCTTTTCTACTTGAGACAGTGTTTTCATTATACCATTTTATTGACCTTGGAGACAACAATCCAATCTTTAGTCACAAAATAATCATTCTTAAGCTACATCAGTACTAACCTAAACTTTAGGCTCTACAACGTACATTCTTTTTATCATACATTTAAGTTATTTTTGTGTGTCTTGAATCATCATTGATTGTGATTAATGTGAAGAGAGAGACATGGATTAGTTACGGGAACCCACCTTTGATTTTTTATGGGACATGGATAGTATGATATTGTTGATAGACTAGTATGAAAGATAGTTAACATTGATTAAGATAGCCTACATGAAGCTACTTATGAAATATCCTCTTATGAACTATGCCTACCATGGATAGTGGGTATAGTTTCCTTCCATTTTAAGATTGACTTAAGATTATAGTGTCTTGTCGAATAGTAAAGTAGGCCTTAGTGACACTTCTAAGGGGGTAACACGTGAATAGGGTGACTTCATGATATGCTTAGTGTGTGAGGAAGAATGGGATGCCCCACATGCATTGGGCAAGTGTGCCTTGAGGTTTCCTAGGGGTATAGTGCTCTACTTAAGTATGAAGGTGGGATATCACCACGAATAACGAAAGAGAAGTACTTAGCTTAGGTAGTAGTATGGTATACTACCTTATCCTTGCACAACTGTACTTAACGGTGGCTTGGGACGTAGTTCACTTGAGTATACAGGACAAATGGTTGAAGTATGAAATTATGATTATGTCTTACGTTGACTTTTTATGATATGCTTCTTATGTTATTACCTCTTATGCTTATGTCTTATGTTGTCTAACCATTTAAGATGCTCCTATAATGTTTTGTTAGCTTCCATACTCAGTACCTTTTTACTAACGCATATTCCCATGACTTTATTCATTTCATTCATAGATGGTTTGAGACAATAATAATAGAAAGACTTCCTCTTTTATGAAATACTTTTTCGAGCTATCTTTTAAATTCATCCATATTTTCTAATGACTGTGATGAATGAATGCTAAGGGCTTGTATAAGATCTCTTCGAAATTGAATATGCCATGTTTCGACTAGAGGGTGCTCTCGATTCATTACAATATGATATGAGATGTATGATATTAAACGAAATGTACGCGTTACTATCCTTGACTTCTCTTTTGTTGATAATCCCACTCACTCTAAAGTAGAAAAAAAATATTTATTGTGCATAAACTATAAAGTAAATGTGGATGCGCCGGGTAGGTAGATAGACATTTATTTTTGTCTATATATTTTCAAAATTAATTTACTTTTCTTCATGTCAACCTTTGAGTTATATTGTCATACCCACTAAACGTTTCTTTGATCATGTACTTCCTCCATTAGAAAACCCTTCTTTGGATCACTTCTCTCTCTCTCTCTAGTTCAGTAGAAAACATCATTAGTTTCTCTTATAAGAAATTTTTTTTATTTTTTTACATTTAACTAGATATCATTTTATATAGATTTAAAATGAATGATCATGACTGGGATATAGGTGCGATCGTAAGAAGTTAAAATATTAATAAACCTTACCTAGAATTTGATAACTGCTCACTAGGAAAAACCAGATGATCAAGTCATAATCATGAAACAAAATCGTAATCAACAATTGTAATTACAACCCATTCAACCATCTCAATTTATCCAACAAACCTCTTTTACTCCATCAACAACAATAGTAGTGTGTGTTCCACCAACAACTACAACAACAAAAGAATGGATTGATCTACAACAACTCGATATAGGGGCTAACAATTATTCTATATTTAATTTTTTCCATGGAGACTCCTTTAATTCAAACTAGAACAAGGTATCCATTCACATAGTTACATTTTATGTGTGTATATTTAAAATTTTGATTTTAGTACTTCTGATTTGAAATTAGAAAAAATCATTCAATAAGGATTACGCAAGAATTATTGCATATGACTCAAAATTAGATTTTAGCACTTTTGTTTGAAAGAAGAAAAATCATGGTTCTTTGAGACATATTTCTCCAGTCCCATAACAAAGTGATAAAGGGGATTCTCTTGAAGCATGAATTCTTCTGCCCATGAATCCTTCTTTGCTTTGTTACGGGACTAGAGCAATATATTCTTGCGCTAGGGTCTAATATATGTGTCAAAGAGAGTATTCTCTTGCAACGGATACGGGGCAATCCCTTGAGTCTATTGATTCAATTTCTAGAAAGTCATGTCTCTCTCCTTCACATAAAAAACAACCTATGATGATTCAAGTCAAACATAATCAACTAAACTTCATGATAAAAAGAACGTGTACGGTGTAGAGCGTTAAGTCTAGGATTAGTATTTAAAAATTGATATAGCTTAAGAATGATTAATTAATATAAGATCAAATTGTAGTATAATCCCAATCTAACCAAAAAAAACATGACTATATACTGAAAAAACCATCCTAATTAGTAGAAAAGAAAAAAAGTGTAAACATGGAATTATATCATTTTGGAAAAAGGGTCTAGTGAACCCTTGTACTTGTGTAAGTTTGTATTGTGAACCCTTCTATTTACACACCTGAGGAGAGTGAAATGTGGTTAAAAGGGTCTAATAACCACATTAGGGTTTTATAAAGTCTTCTTTCCCATTCACATTTAACACCATTATTGAAAAATTTAAGCTTTTTCTTGCCTCTTTTTTGATCTTCTTTCTCCAATTTCTTGTCCATTTATTTCATCGTTTATTCCTCTTTTATTTATATGCATTTCCAGTTAATTGTTTGCTTCTTTTTGTGGTTAATCCTATTGTAGTTTTCTACATCATCACGAAAGTTGTTTTTCTTAGAATCCTATCATCATGAAACATGTAATTGAGAGCATAAAAATAGAATCCAAAAAAATTTCAAGAAAATCAGTATAATCAATTAAAAACCTAAAAATTAAACAGAGAGATAAATAGAAGTTGAAATCTTAACTGAACAACATACAAATACAAAAATAAGTCACAAAATTTATATATATAAACTAAAAATCAAATAAAATCAATAAAAATACTCAAGCAATTTTGTGGGAATGAAGAAAAAAACTAGAAAGAAAAAATGTAGGTAAAGATAGCCTCACATAGATAGATGTCTACGACGATGTTAACACACTTTGCTGTTTTGATTTTGATGAAAACAAAGATGAATTCCTTGATTTGTTCTCGTGTTTTTTCTTCAATCAAAAGAGTAGAAAATGTTGCTAAAAAAAGTGTAAGGAATATGAAAGAAAAATGATATAAGATTGTGGGGAAAGTGGTGGGTTTGGTGGTAAAAGGTAAATAAAAATCATAAATTTGTTAATTAAATATTATAAAAATGTCAAGATGACATGAAGTGGTATATATATACACGTGTCATTTTATAATTATTTTTAAAATTACCGGTCACACATTTGTGGTACACTCACAATCAAAGGGTAAAAAAGGTGTTTAATATGTTCAGTTTAGTTGGGTTCAAGGGTCCAGATGAAAAATGAGTAAGTAGAAGGGTTCTTAATAGAAACTCATAAAAGTACAAGGGTCCATCAAACCATTTGCCTAGTATTTTTACATATAATATTATTCTATAATCATTTAATTATACTACTTATATTCTCATATTAAGTGTATTTCTTAAGGCAAAGCACACCTATTAAAAAAAATACTCAATAGCATAGGGTAAATCACAATTTCAACTATTGCCTTTTGTGATATTATAAATACTAGTTTCTGGACACGTGCTTTGCACGTGTGTTCCTAGATATGTTAGAATGACTAAAATGCAATGAAAACATATAGTGTGTAAACAACATGCAATGAATAATATAATACAAGAATTATAAATAAATCTTTGTTCTGGAGGTGAATCCAGAATCTTCAATTTATGGTGTTATGAAATTCTAAAAAGGTAACTCGTTTGATTTTGAATAGGTAACCTTTTGTAGAATCCAAATCTATAAACTCAAGATTTGGGATCCGCCTCTTTGTAAACATAATCTTTCATTGCAGGGAAGAAAGTTGTGAAGTCTTAAGAAGAAATAACTAAGATGAATGTTGATGTTGCTATGGGAATTCACATGGAACAAGAAATAATTACATAACTCCTCAACAAGCTCTCTTTCGATACAAATATGTTATGAAGTCCTTGATTACACTGATCAATGAACCTAAATTTATAATGAAGCATCTCAATCATGCCAAGAATAACCAAAAATCTCAAAAAAAAATGTCTTCTTAATGACAACCTTTCCTTCCAACATGGTCTTTTAGAATTGCTTTCAAAAATTCATGCACACATCACTGAAATTAAAATAAAAATAGTTCAAGTTAAACCAAATAACTGAACTTCCTGATAAAAACATGAAGAATGTATAGTCTTAAGCTTAGGATTAGCGTTTAAACATTGATGTAGCATAATATTTATATTACTATACGCTTGGATTTTAGAGTCTGATATCAATCTAACTAATGAAACCATGATCATATAGTGAAAGCACCATCTCAAGTAGAAAAAGCAAAAGGAGTAAACAAAAAGAATTATATATTATTATACGTAATATTATTTTTTAATCTTTTCATGATACTCCCTATATTCATAAGAAGTGTAATTTGTGAGTCAATGCACACCTATTAAGAAAAATTTTAACAACATAAGATAAATCATAATTTCCATTAGTATCCTTGTGACATTAGAAATATAACTTTGTAAGTAGTGAACTCATCTCCTAGAAAATATATAAGTAAAGAAAAAATATGAAAAAGTATTTCAAAAATCTATCTTGAACTTTAAATAATTGAAATATTTTATACAATGACAAGAGATTAAAAAATATTTTATACTTCTTCTCAATAAGTCTTAGACATAGAGCAGAATAGATCATATAGGGTGATTCTGCTCCTCTTGACGTTTGTACGGACATTCTTCTAAAGATGCCACGTACATGCATAATGAGGTACAGTTGAAGCACATTGCTTACACTCTTCATAATACTTTAATTTTTATGTAATACAACACATATTTTTTCACGCTTGCCAAATGTATTTTTGAATTGTTCAAAGTACCATTTCCTTGAACAACCATTTTCTATGTCTACAACTCCATCTGTCAATAAAAATATGAAACCTATCACAAATCAACACATATGATATTTTTGTTTGTTATAACATTAACACTATGTATAAGTATTATTCAAAAATAACAAGTTCACCATCACAGAAACACATATATGCCCCATGCAGTGTGATTGTTCATATAAATGTCCTTTTGTAAGCTCGACTAAAATGTGCACCGTCGACAATAACCACGAATATGCTGAACATATTGAACCCCCTCATCAATGGTCTCAAGGCTATTAAAACATACATGAATTCATCTTTCTACGACTTGTGCATCGTTATATATTATTTAACATACGCAATACATAGCATTTATATGTATCAAGGCATCTACCTATATCCTTATGCTTGTTTGCCCCTTGTCATTTCTTATGTACGTTCATTAGCATGTCATGTTTTCTAGTAAGACATCTCAATCCCCATAGAATTCTCTAACATCCCGAATTAAATCTTTCGGAATATGAATTCTCTTATGGTAGACCAATTTAGGAACAATCACACTACTGACAATTCCAATTATTTCTTGGAGTTCTTTTATTACCTGATCCTTAATAGATACATATGTTCACTATTGAAGTATCTCACTTTGTCAGAGTTTTTCCTTCACAAAGCCTTCAAACTCTATCCAAAATAAGTCGAAAAGCACACAGACACATAATTGTACAATTGTTTTGATCATATTAATGCATACACCAAATGCATATATGATTCTACAATGAGTCACAATATGTCAACAATGAAATATATTAATATATCATCCATATCAATGATCACTATAACTATTTGATACACCTTAAATAATACATTTTTGTGTATCATATTAACATCACTAGTGTGATGTGTTTTTATAAAAATGAGTAATACCCTCACATAAGAGATACCAAATGTATAATATATCACTTTCTGCCCATTTGTTGTATGTATCACTTACAATTTGATATACCGTGGTTTCACGGAATCTTTAATGCTTTTTCCTTTAGTTTAGTGGGTCCAAAAGCCTCTTTGTACTAATTTTTATGTAAGTTTCTCTTTATTTGTAGGAAATCTGTCTAAAAGATGAATGCGGAGGGTTTTCAGCGAGAAATACAAAAAAGTACCACCTACGGATCTTGTGACAGTTCGTCGTGCCCGTGAAGGTCAGTAGGTGGCATCGTTATGCAGCTGCTGAAGGAAGTTGTGGAAGTCTGACCATGTGTGGGGTTACGGAGTGCGTGACGGCATGTCGTAGCCATGATGGTCCGTCCTGCTGGTTCGTCATGAATAATCAGAGAAGTAGTCCCATTACCCAAATTTCAAGAGTTCAAGTGTTTTGGAACAGAGACCCTCAACAGACCGTTGTTCCTGTGATGATCTGCCATACCTGCTGTCTAGGGTAATGAAGAGAGCAGCAGAAGAAATTCCACAAGTATGGGACGACGGAGTCCATGACGGTCCGTCGTGCCCACGACGATCCGTCGATCCAACCGCGTTTTGACAGATTTCCAGAAAATAGAGTCCTTATTTAATTAGGTTTTTATTTTTTATAAATAGTTCAAAAAACCCTGTTTTTGAGGTTAGACCGTTGATTATTTTTAGACTCTTGATTTTTGAGCTTCTTTTTTGGATTAAACTTGAGGATTATTGTTACACTTTTGGAGAATCTTTCAATTAATTTTAGTAATTGATTGTTGTTTTTGTTGATTAATCAAGAGAACTTTCAGACTTTACTCTTGCTCATTAAAGTAAGTGCATGAATTCTTATATCATATATTTGAATATTATGATTAAGACTATGGGTAACTAAACTCCATAACTAGGGTTGTGGGAACCATAGGCGAATAATGAGGTAAACCTAACTAAAATAACAATTCTAGAATAGTGTCTTGCATGTATTGATAATTGTCTCTCTTAGAAGTCTTTTTAACGGATGGCAAACGTTAGAACTAGTCTTAATGCTACTTGCCGGACCAAGGAGGTAGATATTAGGAAAATAATTATCAACATAGATTTAGTTTATACAATCAAATATGCTAGTATTGATTGGTACGAGGTAATAACTTAGTCAAATATCGAATACGATGCTTAATATGAAGTAAGGATAAGGGTTAGTATAGCAAAACACGTAGCCAGACCAAGGTGCGGAGTGAAATTTTCTAGATGCCGGACCATGGATTTAGAAATACATAACTTATCATTTTGCATGCATACTAGGAAAGAATTGTAATAGTTAGAATTATCAAGTTATGAACCTGTGGGAAACACGTAAACCCTAGTTACTTTTATTAATTGATTAAGCTCCAACATTTGAAGCTGTTAGTTGTCTCCTTCAATTTCCCTAGTTATTTTCATTTATTTAGAAATAGAAAAACCCCGCTTTTATAATTTTTGCTTTCCAAGGAAGTAATTGCCTAAACAATAGTAATAATAGATTAAAGTTAAGTCTAAACTATTTTCGTCGTGGGAACGATCCCAACCTCATTAGTTGGGTTGTTCACTTGACACGACCGCTTTACTTATTATGGTAGACCAATTTAGGAACAGTAACACTACCGAAAAACCCAATTATTTCTTGGAGTTTTGTTAGTACCTTATCCTTAGTGGATACATATGTTCACTATTGAAGTATCTCACTTTGTCTGAGTTTTTCCTTCGCAAAACCTTCACACTCTAGCCAAAATAATTCTAAAAGCACAATGACACATAATTGTACAATTGGTTTGATCATATTTATGCATACACCAAATACTTATATGATGCTACATTGAGTCACAATATGTCAAGAATGAAATATATTAATACATCATCCATAACAATGATCACTATAACTATTTGATACACCTTAAATAATACATTTTTGTGTATCATATTCACATCACTAGTGTGATGTGTTTTTATAAAAATGAGTAATACCCTCACAGTAGATATACCAAATGTATAATGTAGCACTTTCTGCCCATTTGTTGTATGTATCACTTACAATCTGATAAACCGTGGTTTCACGGTATTTTTAATGCTTTTTCCTTTTGTTTAGTGGGTCCAAAAGCCTTTTTGTACTAATTTTTATGTAAGTTTCTCTTTATTTGTAGGATATCTGTCTAAAAGATGAATGCGGAGGTTTTTCAGCGAGAAATACAGAAAAGTACCACCTACGGATGTTGTGACGGTTCGTCGTGCCCGTGAAGGTCCGTAGGTGGCATCGTAGTGCAGCGGCTGAAGGAAGATGGTGAAGTCTAACCATTTGTGGGGTTACGGAGTGCGTGATGGGATGTCGTAGCCATGGCGGTCCATCCTGCTGGTTCGTCATGAATAATCAGAGAAGTAGTCTCAGTACCCAAATTCCAAGAGTTCAAGTGTTTTGGAACGAAGACCCTCGACGGACCGTTGTGCCTGTGATGATCTGCCATACCTGCTGTCGAGGGTAATGAAGAGAGCATCAGAAGAAATTCCACAAGTATGGGACAACAGAGTCCATGACGGTCCGTCGTGACCACGACGATCCGTCGATCCAGCAGCCTTTTGACAGATTTCCAACAAATGGAGTCCTTATTTAATTAGGTTTTTATTTTTTATTAATTGTTCAAAAAACCTCATTTTTGAGGTTAGACCCTTGATTATTTTTAGACTCTTGATTTTTGAGCTTCTTTTGTGGATTAAACTTGAGGATTATTGTTACACTTTTGGAGAATCTTTCAATTAATTTCAATAATTGATTGTTGTTTTTGTTGATTAATCAAGCGAACTTTCGGACTTTACTCTTGCTCATTGAAGTAACTGCATGAATTCTTATATCATATATTTGAATATTATGATTATGACTATGGGTAACTAAACTCCATAACTAGGGTTGTGGGAACCATAGGCGAATAATGAGGTAAACCTAACTAAAATAATAATTCTAGAATAGTGTCTTGGATGTATTTATAATTCTCTTTCTTAAAAGTCTTTTTAACGGATGGCCAACGTTAGAACTAGCCATAATGCTACTTGCCGGAACAAGGAGGTAGATAATAGGAAAAGAATTATTAACATAGATTTAGTTTATACTATCTAATAGGCTAGTATTGATTGGTACCAGGTAATAACTTAGTCAAATATCGAATATGATGCTTAATATGAAGTAAAGATAAGGGTTAGTATAGAAAAACACGTAGCCGGACAAAGGTGCAGAGTGAAATTTTCTAGATGCCGGACCAAGGATTTATAAATACATAACTTATCAACGGAGGAGCCGCCCCCACCAGGCAGGCGTCCACGGGTCATAACGCACTCTTCGCACAACAAATCCACTTTGAAGTTGACTTATTCGACTCTACTCCTTGAAGTGAAGAATCGAAAGTCGTCGTTCGTTAGACAAGGCCCACGTGCTGTGCATCTCTGGTGTTCTGCTCGTGGGGAGAGGGATGCGGGAAAGTGGGGTCCTCTCACCTGTGCTCACTTCCGTTTTAGAAGTCAGATTGGATTTCCAATTGGTGCTCAACAGAAGGGTTCCAAACCTCTGAAAGGCGAGGCAGATTTATGCATGCAAGATACTAGGAAATAATTGTTATAGTTAGAATTATCAAGTTATGAACCTGTGGAAAACACGTAAACCCTAGTTACTTTTATTAATTGATTAAGCTCCAACATTTGAAGCTGTTAGTTGTCTCCTTCAATTTCCCTAGTTATTTTAATTTATTTAGAAATAGAAAACCCCCCTTTTATCATTTTTGCTTTCCAAGGAAGTAATTGCCTGAACAATAGTAATAATAGATTGAAGTTAAGTCTAAACTATTTTCCTCGTGGGAACGATCCCAACCTCATTAGTTGGGTTATTCACTTGACACGACCGCTTTACTTCTTATGGTAGACCAATTTACGAACACTCACACTACTGAAAAAACCCAATTATTTCTTGAAGTTTTGTTTGTACCTTATCCTTAGTGGATACATATGTTCACTATTGAAGTATCTCACTTTGTTTGAGTTTTTCCTTCGCAAAACCTTCACACTCTAGCCAAAATAATTCAAAAAGCACACTAACACATAATTGTACAATTGATTTGATCATATTTATGCGTACATCAAATACATATATGATGCTACAATGAGTCACAATATGTCAAGAATGAAATATATTAATATATCATCCATATCAATGATCACTATAACTATTTGATACACTTTAAATAATACATTTTTGTGTATCATATTCACATCACTAGTGTGACGTGCATTTATAAAAATGAGTAATACCCTCACATTAGAGATACCAAATGTATAATGTATCACTTTCTGCTCATGTGTTGTATGTATCACTTACAATCGACTACATTTATTTACTAAATTTTAGTGTTTAACATATATAAACACATTTACTCATAGTGATTCATATCATACCCCTAAAAAATCTGTAGAGATACCAAATACAAAATTAAGTATATGTTATTTAATATCTAGAACTATTCTATATCATGAATATCATAATTATAATCATGAAACATAAAAGACTAAATAAAAAATCAAATACTCTCAAACTTTTTTCTATCATCTCTCTTTACTTTAAAATTTAAATTGTTCTTTATTTTATATTTCTTCACTAGGAAATTGCCTGCGCTTCGTGCGACTCCCTTATTTGCAAATTTGGCTGACTCGTTTTTTGGTAGTTTTAGTGTAGTTGTTAAATAAGTGTTAAAATTTAATATATTCAGTTAAACCTATGTAATGTCGCGGCGTATAAGGTTGTTCTGGAGTTTTAAAATGTCGTTGCTTGAATGAGTTATTCACATCCTGGTAAGTAGGGTAGGTAGCATATAACGGTAAGAGCAAAAATGCTGATCGACATATGGCACATAAACAACACAACTTTTATAGACATGTACATATTTAGTATGGAAAGTTTTTTTGGAAATAGATAAAACCAAATCCGCTACCATAACAGACATCAACAACATATGATATACAATTAGCCACTGTTGGACATGTAAAGTTTTGCAAATAACAAACTAGACACTACTTGATCAAACTAATAATATTAAGGTCCGTAGAATAGAAAGAGACTCTACTTTGTCGTTTATATGGTGTCTACATCACTCTCTTTGTTGTCGTCTATGAATAAGTTTCTTCTCTTCTCATACTTTCTCGAATAAACTCTTCCGTTTGAAGTTGAAGTCTCCTATTCATAAGGAATTTCTTTTGAGTATTCTGTGTTTGATCCTCCCGCATTAAAGTCTATTGGTTCAGTTGAATCTTCTTCTTTCTCTTAACCTGTACGTACAAGTAATTAATGATGATGTATGTTAAACAGATTGTCCGGAAGATGAATGATGTACCAATCAAGATAATATTTATTAGAAGCTCAATAACATTGTAGCACTTTGCCTTTTAGTCTATGTTTCTCCGTGATTCTAGAGCCTTCAACAAAGTATTTCTAGAATTGTTTGAAGATATTGACCTCCTTGAGATATTGTGTATCTCCGGGACGTCCGAAAGTGCTTCATCGTTTCAAGTCGATCTCCATGAAGAACTCTCTTGACCACTCCTTCAAAGAGCTGTGAGGTTGATGTTGTAGTTTTCTCCAATTTTCTTAATTCTTTTTGAAGAGTTCTCTTGATTCCCCTAGAATGTCATGTACATCCCCTATTTATAGTTGTAGGGGGTGTACAAGGTTGCATATGATTGGCTAAAGGATGTCATTTTGACACTTAGCTAATTGTGACTCATTCTTGTATTTGACAGGGACTACCACCTCATTTCGACATGTGGCGTCACTTTGTTGGTTACAGATGACTAGTAAATGTGACACGTGGCATGGGTTTGGGCTTCAAGGTTAAATGGACCTTGGATTTGAATTTAATTAGATGGACATAATCATTTGTAAAGCTCAAATTAATTATTCATACCAAATGAAAATGGATTTAATTCAAATTTTGTATGAATTTTAATCAATAGAATTTATGTGTCTACACATGCCCCTTACTTCGAGACTTGTCAACGTGGAGGCTTGCCGAAGTTTGGCGACAAGACTTGAAGTAGTCATGAATGTGTTTTCCTTTTTTTTTTTGACTTGTCAACGTGTAGGCTTGCCGAATTTGACAACGAGAGTTTATGTCTTCATGAATATGTATTCATTTTTTGAGACTTCTCTACGTGTAGGCTTACCGAATTTGACAGTTAAAGTTGGAGTCTTCATGAATTCATTGTTGAGACTTCAAGAGTATTTGTTTCTTGTTGTCATATTCTAACTAGGCAACCACCAATAATTTTCTTGTAGTAGATTAAAGCATTTTTTTAAAAAAAACTTCTTGCTCGACAACAACATGGACCTTCTATATCGATTTCAAAAAGATAGGTCTAGTGGGTAGTAGCACTTGCTAATTTCCTTGTTGATCACCCTCTTCCGGGAAAATGGTAAACTTTAAATAAGTTGCCTGATGAATATGCTTTTTTTACTGAAGAGTTATCGACATGGACAATGTTCTTTGGTGGATCTGCACGTCGAGATGGAGCAGGGGCAGGAGTGGTGTTGATTCCTGCAAACAAATAATTTTACCATTCTCATTTGTTCTAGGTGAAATATGATCCAACAATGCTGCAGAATACCAAGATTATATTGTGGGCCTTGAAGTTGTATTAGACCAAATTTATACAATTTATGTGTCTACACTCCCATATCAGCAAGAAAATGATAAAAGAAAGAAAATATTATAAAAGTACATTAAAAATGAATATAAAGGTCATAAGTTAGTAATTTTAGCACTAATAAAGATAAGACTTATAACTCTAATAATTTCGTAGAAGATTAAATTAAAGAAGTATAAATCGGTAAAGAATACAAAAATATAAAACAAATAAGAACAAATAAAATATTCATATCCTTCTAAGACTGTAATTATAACAATATTTCTACTAAAAAGAAATACATAAGGAATAGAGTTCTTGATGATACCTCCTCTCTTATAACTAATCATAATTCAAAAGTCCTAATAATGATCCAAGTCCTTAACTCCTAATGAATGATATATAGCATATAAAATTTAAAATAATTGAAAATCCAAAAAGAGCAAGAAAAAGTTAAATGATTTCTTGACCACATAGATATGTCCGTCAGTTGGACTTCCTAAATGTTAATAGTTAAAATTTATATTTATTAGCAAAAATTTTTACAAATGTAAAATACTAAAAAAAAATTCTAAAGGTTGAAATTTGTAGAATATGAAAACAAATCAACCACATTGAATTGAATGAACTAATGAGTGAGAATGTATTTCATTTTAATGAAATAATATTAATATATAGGTAAATTTACTTTTTAATACCAATAATTAAAAGATTGGTGTTTAATTAAATACTCAAATGACTATTCAACCTATAAAAGATAATTTGTAATTCCACTTTTTTTATCATCCCAATTATAGGATATCTATATATATAAGATAATTTGGGTTCATAAGTGAATTTGAGCACTGCTTTTCATCCTCACACAGATAGACAAGCAAAAATTGGGATGATCACCAACCTCTCATTGAGTACGCTTACAACAATAGTTATCATTTAAGAATTCAAATGGCTTCATATGAAGCTCTTCATGGAAGAAGGTGCAGATCTCCTATTGGGTGGTTCGAAGTTTGCAAAGCCGGGTTGATAGGACAAGATTTAGTTCACCAAGCGATGGAGAAAGTGAGAGTTATTCTAGAAAGGTTAAAAACAACACAAAGTAGCCAAAAGTCCTATACAGACGTTAGGAGGAGGTCATTGAAGTTTGAGGTTAATGATTGGGTGTTTTGAAGATTTCACTTATGAAAGGAGTTATGAGGAGGAGGTCATTGAAGTTTGAGGTTAATGATTGAACCGACGTTTTTTGTCCAGTTTTTGTAGTTTAACCCTCTAAGGTCCTTCCAAGGTACATCCTCCAATGAATTCTAATCACTTGAAATGATCTCTGAATACCGAGAAATCATCCATGAACTCAAACTGAAAACGTAATTCCATAATCCATTAAAGGAAGGTTAATATCAATGTCAAGGAAGTTAAGAGTCAAGTTGAAAGTTATGAAGCAAGTTAAAGTTAAGTTATTAAAGCAAGAGTCTTATTTAAATATTTTAACTTTGTTTTAAGACTCAAGTTTCAAGTCAAGAAAGAGTAAAGAGTTGAGTTAAATTCTCAAAAGTTATAAGGGAACTATGTATTCTAAGAGTTAAGTTTCAAGTAAGCAAAGAGTATCACTTTGAGTTCAGTTATCAAAAGTTATAAGGGAACTAAGTACCTCAGAGCTTAAACTAAAACGTTTTCAAACTTTTTAGAAAGAAAGGAAGCTAGACTTCCACAGAGCCTATGGATAGTTTTAATAGAAGAAAGAGGAAACTATTACTTCCAAAAGATCTTTTTAAAAGCTATGTTGTGAGCACTTATCTAAAATAACATAATCAGTATGTTTTAAAAAACATAAGAGCATATATATATGTATATATGTATATATATATATGTATATATATATATGTATATATATAGGGATACGAGTTTAGAGTAACTCAAGTCGCCATGCAAACCATGTATCCATCATTGGTAGAAAAGGATCATATTTTTTTAGATCTACCCTTTTTATAGTTTACTAGTGGATTCATTAGACAGTTCAGGCCTATACTCTGGCAAAGTTAAGATGGTCGGGCAGCCTGGGCCGAGTAACGTTATATCATCACTATAGCTTTTATGTGATGGTTGTCTATTAGAGAATATCCCATAGAAGTATTGTTTTTTCACATACATCAATTATTTGTATTTTTCATACACCTCAGATATTATTTGTATACTTGTATACATTCAGAGTTTACAACATGCTTTTAGTTATTATTTCTTTATATTGCATTCACTTTTAAACTGTGTATTTAGAATATGACTAAGTAGATCATGACTTTGGCAGCGCCAAGGTAAGTGTTCTTTCTTACTCCTTTTCAAGCCTAAGTACTGTTTTAACTTTCCAATTCGCATACTAGTACATTCAATGTACTAATACCAATTTGCCTGCATCGTTTCATGAAACAGACGCAGGTAACCAGGATCAGCATGCAGTGCACCATTTGTTCTGTTAGCACTCCACAATCACTTGGTGATCCTCTAGTCTTTCGGAGGACATCCCTTATATTGATCTTCTAGCTTAGTAGTTCAGATTGCAATTAATTTACTTGTTTTGACACAAGTGCCATTTTGGCCAGATTAAGTTATGAAGTATTTGTTTTTAAATATGCTTAATTCTTGTTAAAGTTGAGTTTAGTCTTCCGCTGAGTTAAGTAAGCCAGGCCAAGGATTTGTTTGGGGTCAGAAAAAGGTCTCCGAATGCTGGCCATGTCTACGGTGTAGCTACAT
>NC_028640.1:46870040-46881110 GCF_001406875.1 Solanum pennellii | reverse complement strand
TATATATATATATATATACACACACACACACACACATATAATGTAATTATTAACAAATTTCTATGAAAAAATTTCTAACGATTTTCTTTGAAATATTTTTCTCTTTTAAAGTTTGACTTTACACCTTATTTTTGGTATTTAGTACAGTATAATATAATTATTAATTATTATACAAATAATTTGATATTTAATGATGTTTAAATTTAGTTTGAAGGTAATATGGTAATTCAACAAAGAATTCAAACCATTGCGTCTAGATGCATGAATTTAAATAAAATTTATTACTTAATCTTAAATTGATTATATATATTAATATTTAGTTTTATTTAGGGATTAAATAAGGGCATAATGGTAATTCAACTTTTATGTAAGAAGCTTCGCACTTACTAATATATGATGATATGATATATGATACATGATTACAGCTATAAGCGTTGATTTGTCCTTATACAATTGTGTTGTCTTCACCTCTGTGTTCTTTGAATCACTTATGTAATTTGTGAGTTCTTATTCTAAAATATAATATGAATCACATATTCTTGATTTAACCACAGCAAGAGCTTAGGTTGCCATTTTTGTAACTTCGACACATTTAATTTCTCTGGATGTAGCATCAAAGTTATGTATCTCTCCAGCATCAAAGTTATGTATCTCTCCATCATTCTTGTCTATAGTATCAACACATAATGCAAACATTGAAAATCTAGAATCATATTTTTTACCTTCGAATAGAGTTTACACCCATATCCTTCTTAATTTTCAATTGTGGTGAATTATTTTTTATGATTTATTTAATTCCATGTTTTTCCTAATCTTATTGATCTCCAACTTGGCTGAAATGGTGGCTTTGAGATTCATAAATGAAAATAATTGTCCAACAACAATTTCATCACATTTGTAACCTTCATGACTCATCTCGCTTACTCAAATTCTTGAATATCTTAACAACATCAATACATTCATACTATATAAACCAATTTTATCGTGTAATTTGAATATTTCACTATTTGGGCAGGAATGGGAGTTGTTGGAGATTACGGAAATTTGAATTTTAAAATTTGTGAATCGTAATAATGAAAATAATTTTTTTGTTTATTATTCTTATTAAATGCAACTGCCAACTACCGTGATGTATCACACCTACTGTATTGTGAAACTTATGTATAGGGATGACTTTTGTTTTATGAAATTTTTGTAAAATAGTAAAGAGTAGGGATAGGACAACCCAGCCCGGTGACTTGACGTCATCACAAGCCAGAATTCTCTTTAGGAATTTTATTCCAACAAAAAGCCTTCCCCTACATTCAATCGTATGCTTTCCACCTTCCTTTTACGAACTATGCCTTTAACAAATCTTCCTCATTCAGTTGTTGTAACTCCTCCTTCATGTGCACAACTTCCCATTACTTCTAATAGATGTTATCTTTCTCCCATGTTTCCTTCAACATAGTGATCACTATCGCCAATTCATAACCCAAGCATTGTGCTCTTAACCTACACTCTTCAAATTAAGCATTACATTGTTTATTTACTCTCTCACCCTCACACCCAGTGCCTTAATTCCCAATTACCCATTAAAGGTGCATTAGTGCTGCATCTCACTCACCAACCTCCATTAAAGTGTCTCAAACCTAGACCATATTCTGCACAGAGCCAGAAACGATGGAAAAAATTTCCTATTTACCCGGTCTATATTTCCACATAAATAACACTACCCATTCGCATCAGAACTCAAAACAGAAATTGTGTCAACGTACGCCTTATGAACTCCTTTTAAACATCATACGTCTTGTCTAAAAGGCCCGTACAAATTTGTACATCAAATTCTCAGTTCTTGTGCCCTTTTGTTAAAGATGTGAAGCACGCCGCATTCCCACGACCTCATGGCCTACCGAATTTTCTTTCCCCGAATATAAAGTCGTTCAACATGACACTTGAAATTCCTCCGGACTCCAGGTATTTCACTTTATAAATATATACTATTGCTATCCAGAATTTAGGTGTCTTTTGTTTGAAGCCATACACAAACCCCACTGCAAATTCGTACTAAATATCCCAATTTCTTCATAATCCACTTTCCTTCCCCTAAATGTATCTTCTACCGACGGATATAGAAGACAAGTTACAAATAAACTTAATTATCCTTCAACAAAACCTTGCCTTTTGAATTGCTGACCTAATTAGTTAATGGTTTCGTGAAGCTTAATTAAGTTAGTTAAGAATATATATAAGGACCCTAACCTAATTAGACTAACCTAAGCTCTCATAATTCACAAACCCAAATTCTCTTCCTTCTCTCTTCTTTCTCTCTCTACTTGAAGAACTCCATTCAAGACCAAGATAGGGGTGGGTTCAAGGGCTGAAAAGGGTAGAATTTCTTCATCAATTTGAAATATTATGCTATTCCTTTCACCTCTGAGACCTCTTTCCAGAAAGGGTTCCATCAAATTGACTTCAGAAGTTGGGTTTTCAGGTGGGTCTTTTCCAATCTCAAAAATTATATCGTGAATTGATTTGTTTATGATTTATTTTGTATATTATGAATAGATTAACATGTATTTTAAATTAATTATGTTATTTCTTGATGGATTGGTCTAGTTTGTAGAAGATGACCTATTCCCCTTAACCATAGGTTATGATGTATATATGAATTCTGTAATGTTGGTTCAATTGAATTTGTTATCGGTTAAATTACTACTAGATGATGATATTGTATCAATTATGAATATATTAGGGTGAATTATAGTCCTATAATGCCATTTCTTGAGTAATTGATCTACATTATGACCTTGACCTAAGTCTTTTATCTTAAACTTTGAACTAGAGATCGATTGTGATGTAGTGATTCAACTAACCTTGTTATCAAATTTGTTATTGTTGTGTGATGATATTACACCCTTATAGGGTTGAGTTATGTTTTGATGGTAAGACCTTGATGATGGATTATGAAGAAGGCTTGGTAAGTCTTGTGATCCCTACTCTTTACTTCAATTATGGTTAATTGTGGTTAAGTGATGATGTGGTACTGAAGTATGTCTGATGTTAAGATTGATAGGGTAGGTATGATGTTAAATTGAAATATCTTGTCTATTGTTTGTGAGGTGTTATCTAAGATTTAAATATTATAAGGATGGTGATAACTTACCAATGCGTCTTATCATGAAGTGAATATGTTAAAAGTGCTTAGCTCACTTATATGGATTGTAATGAAAGGATAATACTCATGCAATTCTTATTGAGCTATGATGATGATGTTTATATAAGAGATAGAATCGATGAGATACATTAAGTTATGATTATTAATTAAAAGTACTAAAGAAATTTTCAAAAGGGACTCTAACTTAGCACTGAGTGAACTAGAGTGGGGAGTGTCCTTTCCCACATGGGGAAGGTAGGATCACTAATGTACTCTTGAGATTTGAGACTCCAATGCATGCATAATAAGGAGTGTCCCAACTATATCTCCTAGTTCTTGATCTATGTTGCCCCACATAGGCTAGTTGATCCACGAAGTAGCTATATTCATGTTTTGGTACTACCTTGGTAAGTAGTATGCCTTGTTTCGGTGTAGTATTCCATGACACCGGATTCCACATTATCTCATGTGGTCTATGTCGGTTAAGGAAAGTTGTTCCCGAAAGGTAAAATGAACTAAAGGATTGAACTCTAACTAAGATGACCTAAGGGGTTTAGCTTAGTCTAGAGAGGGGTATGGGACACTACCTATATATTGCACTAGTTAGCCTTAAGGGGAGTCTTAGGAGGATGTTCTTATGTATGTATATGCTTATAAATGTAAGTGATATGTAAATGTTGATCTTACATGTAAATGTCACTATGTGATGTTGATTTACTATAATGACCATGTACTTGGTCTCTATTGCTAAAGTATGATATTTTGTACTCTTAATGTTATATTATGTGAAGTTGGACATTGGTTATGGTTCTTTCTAGGTTTACTTAATTCGGTAAGGTTATAGGGCTTTTCTTAGTCATTTCACAAGTGTATTAAAGAGGGTGATGAGTAATGGTCTTGTACTCCTACTTTTCATACAAAGAGAATGGGCAGCCTGAAAACTTGGAATTATTACAGAATGCTTACCGCCTTCGATTAATTATGTTGAAATATACTCTTATTCATGCTTGTGCTATTATAACTTGATTATAGAGTTACTTTGACTATGTGTTCAATTATGTGATGTGTGTGCTGCCTTGACTAGACTTTTTTTTGTTGGTCTTGTGATGTACATGCCTATGACTTAATGAATATGTTTTATTTATTGGTATGGTCTTCTTGAATGTGCATAAGGCTTTTCAAAGTAAATTTCATACCTTTATGAATTGTCCCGTTTCTTATCATGATTTCATGATACGTTTGCATATGGTCTCATACTTAGTACAAGTGGTGCACTTACCCCATTTTCTCCCTTTTCCCAACATTTTAAGTTCCGGTCATTGAAGGGCTTTTGAAATGACTTTGAAGGAAGACTTGGAACTCTCACTCATCCAAGTTGGGACTCACTCATCCAAGTTGGGTAGGTCCTCACATTACGAGGGCAATGCTAATATCAACATTATGAAGTTGTTTTTAGTTTTTAAGACTCTTATTTTGTTTCCTTTTCTTTCAGTACTAAACATTGTATGACCAATACGTGGTCTTGTTATATTGATGTATGGGCTACTCCCAAATTGTTACACTATTGGTAGATGGTTATGAGATGAGACATGTTTTTGAGACTATCTTATATTATATTATATATATATATATATACGTGTAATAAAATTAGAAGACTAAGTAATCTTCCTATATGAAGGATCTATGTATGCACGATATAACTATTATGTGTATGTAGAGGTCTATGTAAACCTCCATGTAGTAGTAATGAAATTTTTTACAAATTTCAGCATTTTAACCTATAAATGTAATGATGTAGGCTAAGAGGGTAGTCTTTGTCCTCAAAGAGGACGAAGACGCCGGTTACGTCAAGGGGGTGCTCCCAGGATATGACATTTGTACAACCTCTATTAATAAAAATATACTTTTGCAATATTTAAACTTTTAACCTAAGTTAATGAAACTTAGAGCAAAAGAAGAGAATATTCGACAATTTCCTCTTAAGAACAAGTAGGAGGTTTTCTTCAATTCCATTTCCCAAATTGAAGTATTTCATCATGAAATTATTGATTAGTTATTTGCATGAAATTTTGAACCATACTATTGTAGATTCTCTTAGTTTATCAATAACAATTGCTATGTCAGTTGAAGAATTAAGCATGCCTCAGATTTTGAATGCTCATTGTCAGTACTTAAATGTTGCATTCTCATTTCCAATAATTTAGTTATATTGTGTCATACACATTTTAATTTGGAGTAGGCTTAGCATTGAGTTAGATTAGGGTTCAACGTACCCTCATAGTCTCAAAACTACGTGCTCCTGTAGGAGTATAAATCCCCTCATTGGGAATCAAATTTAGCGATCATACGAGTAAATGCCTATATACTCTAGAATGGAAATGTATATTAGGTCCTCTCAATGGGGAGCATACATCGGACTTCACGTTTAGCTCATGTTATTTGATGTCGGTTAATAGTAGCTCCCACAATCAGACTCTAGTGCATTTGACTAGGTTTTCATTATTTTAGTATACACTCTAAGCATTTTAATAATTAGTACTTCCTCATTAACTTCAGATCAGTTGATTTCGATGTATTTCAGTATTTACATTATGTTCAGATTCGTCATTTCTCAGTTATCCTTGTTCAACTTACATATTTTTTCAGTTATATTCTTATCTCGCATTCTCTGTTTATTCCAAGTACTGACAAATACCTAGAGATACATCCTTTCATGATGCATGTTCAGGTACTCAGCATTCAGATCACGCATGTATTTGGTTCCCGATCCATACTCAGCAGCATTAGGGGTGAGTCTGCTTACTTTGTGGACAATAGACATGTTTTCCATTTCAGTCTTTTATAACTATCCTTCAACAAAACCTTGCCTTTTGAATTGCTGACCTAATTAGTTAATGGTTTCTGGAAGCTTAATAAAGTTAGTTAAGAACATATATAAGGACCCTAACCTAATAAGACTAACCTAAGCTCTCATAATTCACAAACCCAAATTCTCTTCCTTCTTTTTTTTTTCTCTCTCTAGTTGAAGAACTCCATTCAAGACCAAGATTAAGAAACTGAACCCGATTTCAACCCGATTTGAAAAACTGAAGGGTTTCGAAGACGATTTCGCAACTTTGGCCAATTTGGAAGAGTTTTTGGAAAATGTTGAATTTAGGAGTCACCACTTAATTTTTTTTAGAAAAAATTAAGAAAACCATTTAAATTGAATTTTAAAATAAAATCAGAGTTGGGTAAGGGTTCAAGTAATTCTCTTAGGAAGGGTTTAGGCACCTTACAGAATCCGCTACCACGCGGTTGATCGACGGATTTTTAAATGGCTAATTTTTAAGAAAGACTTACGAATACTAAAAAATTATTATTTATTTATTTCAAACTACTCAAAAATTCCTATTGAAAACTAAGGTTAAAATCTCTTGATATTTTGCAAGATCTCAAGATTAATCGTAAGACTTAAAACTTTTTTACATAGTCATATTTTGAACCATACAAATTATTCAACACATAAACATGGACTACAAGACTTTGTTCAACAACTATGAAAGGATATTAAAAATCCTCAAGTCATTCATACAAAGTTATTAGACAAATTAAATACTAATTTAGTTTAAGAAACTTAATAATTTTATCCTATTCAAAAATTTGAACTAAATAGTTAGTTCAAACTCGTAAACATGGATTCAAAGCCTTTCAATAACTATGAATGAACATGAAAGGTCCTTAAGTTATTCTATAAGCTTAACATACAAAACTAAAAATGTGTTTTGGATTTTTTTGAAGTAAACAAGCGACATAACACGAAATAAAAACCCCTCCAAAGATTTAACTAAGTTAAGAAAAGGTTAACGAATACAACACAAAATGATATGAGAAAAAGAGAAACAAAATCGAACAATATAAGAATAAACAATATAAAGAGAAAATTAGGCTTTTCGCCTTACTTTTAGCCCCGAATTTTGCTTCTGTAAACTGCTGCACTTATTGGACTTTTGGGGAGTCCAAAACTTATCAAATTTCAGCCTCTTCAAGGCTAGTACTGCTGCCTCGTTAAGTATGGAGTTTAACCCAATTTTGCTCCTCATTTTCGGCCTTCTAAGGCTGTTATTGCTGCTGCTTTCTAGGGATTTTAACCCAGAACCTGTCTCTCTTTTCATGATTCCGATGGAGGTTGACTCAAGGAGAAAGGAATGCAAGGAGGGGAGTCTCTTGAACTCAATAGAAGAGTGTTCATGCGAAACAATGTAAGAGAAAAGCAATAAGCAGATAACTTATATGAATAACCATATGAATAACAATAAACTACTATCAAGCAAAAATACACAAAACAAAAATTGCTATCAGACAAACCAAATAATCAAAACTACTAACATAATTTTTGTGTAAGCAGATAACCAATTCGTTAAAAAAAAAAACACTGCCTTGACTCCAACAAAATAGGAAAATGCTCTATGTTGTAACCTTCAAAAGTGATTAATGCAAAATTTGTGCATTACCCAAAAACTAGTTCATGTGCTTCGTAAATGACATTCAATACAAAGTTCACGCTACCTCAAAACTATTAAAAATCAAATCTTTTGGAAAATTTCTTTTATAAGGGAAGAGATTGTAGCTGGGTACAAATAGGCCGGTGAAAGACGAGTAGGCAAGCACGCGGGTTGTACCGGTCAGCTTTGAGCTGTCGAGTGACGATTGGCCGAGGGGACTTCCGCAACCAACCACAGAAAAATCTAAATTTTTTGACCATTCCTAACGTTCTTGCAAGCATATATTAATCTTAAACAACGACACACTAAGTTAACTAAAAATCAAAACTTTACGAGATAGAGAGCAAAGAAAACCAACAAAATCTAAAATAAAAGTTGAGAAAACAAATACCCATTACCTGAAACTACAATCTCCATAACTCTAATCACAACAATTCGGTTAGGAACAGATATATAAAATTCAATCACAGAGTTTAAACATACTCCAAAAACCGAAAAAAAAACAGACAAACCTCTATGTATTGAGTAAAATATCTTAACCTATGCACTATTATAACAGAGAATACAAATAATATCAATACAAATATAGAGCCATGGTAACATAAGCAACTAGTATTTTAAAGGGAAATTTGAATATTAACAGTAAACTAATGAAAATTCTAGCAATACGGTTCATGGAATTTTTATAAAGAAGACAACTTCATATATTCAAAAATATATAACCGGATGTGTGTGTGTTTGTGTGTGTGTATATATATATATATATATATATATATATACACATATATTTATATATATTTAAGGAAAGACATAGCTTAAGGAATCCTCTTTTATTACTAACTATGAAGTCTACATTTTAGTCAAGAAACACATGAATGAAACATGAAGAAACAAAGACATGAAATTCGGAGATTACTGGAAAAATATCTCGGAAAATAAGTTAAGAGACAAACAAACAACTCATGCCATTTTCACAATCGAAACAACAACCCTTAACGGAGAAATTAAACTAACATTCAATTTTTGTATAAATCAGTTGTTTAAATACATAATTGAATTCTTATAATTATAGGAACAAGCAAAGGGTTAGGGCCGAAACGAACATTAATATTTAATACCAAATAAGGTGATAAATATGAACAGAACACCAAAGGATCTAGGAAATTTTTAAATATACAAAAATAAATAAAACAGTAGGAACAAAATAAACATTATTAACTACTAAAAGGTCAAACCGAAGTCTAACAGATGACTACTAAAACAAAGCTAAGCACATATAATAAACAAAAAGCATAGAAGAGCTGGGAATTAAATAAAACAAAGCTAAGAAAGAATTTACCTGGTTCTGGGCAGCGACCCGGAACTACGAGTATGAAGGAGACGATTCCACCTCTTCAACTCGAAAAACCACAAAACACTTTAAAATTTTTAACTATGGAACCAAGAATTACCAAAATTTTATGGGTACTCTTTGGTATAACCCCCAAATCCCCCATTAAAACAGTGAATGAAGTAGGTTTATATATAAACCCAAAAATTCCAAAAATCTAAGAAGCGACGATGTGGGATTTTAGAAAATTTTCAAAATCCCTTAGAAGATAGGGTTTTCCCATTAATTGATGTACAAATTTGAATGGTGAGGTGTTGATTTTGAGCGGAGGACGATCGAGGCACCAGATTTTGACATCTCACCCTCTCCAAAGGTCTTCGTACGAAGAGAGATGAGAGGGTGCATCGCGTGACAGCTGGGATTTCTAGGTTTCCTCTAAGTTTCAGTCGCGAGAGAGGACAAAGATCGTGCGGGTTGGGTGGGTTAATTCTGGTACTGCTGTACGCTGCTGCTTGTTTGCTGGAAATGGGTATAGTAATATGAAAGTGGGCTGGAATTTAAAATAAAATGGGTATTAAAGTGGGGCTGGAGTAAATGTTAAAGCTGGAAATGAATTGGGCCGAGGAAAGGGTGAATTGGGTCAGCCGAATGAGGAGAAAGCCTAAAAATTTGGCCTTGAGATGGCCAAAGAATTAATAATTTAGCCAAATCGAATTGAAATTTGCCAACTGAAGTTATAAACTTAACCAAATTGAATTTGTATTGCAAATTCGGCTAAGTCTAAATGAGATAGATTAATTTAGGAGCTTCTCAATATTAACAAAATAAAATAGTTAGTTCGATTATAGAAAGATTAATTTAGTTGCACATAAATTAAATCAAAATTGTAACTATAATTTAATAGTAATCGATTAAACACTTACAAAAATATAAAATCTCTTGCAACTCTCAAATATTTATAAAATTATATAAATATATCTATCATTTAAAATTTATAAAAATAACAAAAAAATAATTTAAAATGACTTGAAAAAATACTTGAATTTAATAAAACTAATTATTCCAAAACGTTATAAAATTATGAAGCTCGAAAGTTAATTCCTATCATGTAGGGTCAAAATTGGGTGTCAACAATATCCCCTTAGTTAATTTAAGGTGATCTCTGAAATTTCAGTAATAGTTCAGGGGGCACTTCTTCATTTTCCTAAATATAACTCTGTAAGTGTTGAATTGATCTCCTAGAAGATAGAAAACTTCAATAGTGAAAACCCATACATGGAAAAAATATCAAACACCTATCTCGAACTTTGAAAAATTCAACTTTTTTTGACAATGAAAAAAGCTTCAAAAACTCACTTAATGTGGAATAGAATTATTACGTTTCACACACCTTATATACTGAACAAATCACATTCCAAAAAAACGTAAGTGTTTTTAACTTCTAAAGTACATTTTGATTTATTCATGAAAATATGTATAAATATGGGTCGATCTATTTTTAATCCAATCCATTGGTTATGTAGTTCATTTTTAAAATATATTTTTTGGGGTAAGAAAGATGAAATGGGGGAGGGTATTACACTGTGGAGATTTAATCTACACATGGTGAAAATTTATATAGCCAATCAATTAAGCTACTAAGATTCTCTTATACGAATATTGGACATAGAATGAGAAATCAAAAGTAAGATAAAAACATAGTTCTTGGAATTAAAGGTATTATTGTTATCGTATATATTCAAAAACTACAATATTAGTACTCAAAGCATTTGTATTTTTTGCTTTTCTGAGTAAAAGATTATTTAAAATTAAGAAGCAAAAAGATTTAGGCTGTGTTTGGTATGAAGAAAAACATTTTCCTGAAAATATTTTCTAATTTTATCATGTTTGGTAGAGTCAAAATTTTTGGAAAATATTTTCCAAATAAACTCATTTTCCTTAATTTAAAGAAAATGACTTCCCTTCTAAACTTAATGAAATGATTTTCCAAAACTATCTTCCAACCTCCGCCCAACCCACCCCACCCTACAAGCCTTAACCCACCCCCTACCAAAACTCCACACACCCTACCAGCCCCCACCCCATCCCACCCTACCAGCCCCCAACTCATCATCTACCAG
>NC_028640.1:46815905-46869961 GCF_001406875.1 Solanum pennellii | reverse complement strand
TACCAGCCCCCCCCCCCCAATCAATAAAATTAAGTTAATATTTTTATTTTTTCACCCCTACCATCTTAACCCCCAAACCCCCAACCCACCAACGAAAATAATTTAATTTTGTTTTTTAAAAAAAAATTCAACTTCAAAAATTATTTTTTACTCTAATAAAAAATTAAAGATATCAAAAACATATTTCACTCAAAAATGAAACACTAAAATATATTTCCGGAAAATACATTCTAGTCACCAACCAAACATTAAAATGTAATCAAATATCTACTTATTTCAAGTTAAACATTTTCTACGAATATTTTCCATGAAAAACATTTTCCTTCATACCAAACACAACCTTTGAGTAAGTTTCTATTGCTATAAGTTACTATGTACAAAAAGATGATTAACATTTTTTTATGTTGGATTCATGCAACAAAAACAACTCTTAAAATGAGATAATCCTAAACCTAGATATAACATTATTCATAGGAATTATTTTTTTTGCCAAGAAATTTCACCTAAGAAAGCAAACTTTAATATAAATTCCCTTGACCCATATATAATAAAAGGATAGGAGAGGATGTGCCTTTATTTCTAAGGAATATTTATATTGCTAATTTTATGATTCTGTAAATTGTGTTGATATGTGTACGTTAAATTCATTAATAAACTATGATATTTCAAAGAAAGGCCATATTGAAAAGAAAGGTTGTCCTAAAGAAGGATTTTTTTTGGAATTTTGATTATTTTTGCATGATTGAGATGTTTCATCACAAAGGAAGGTTCATTGATAAATATAATCCAACACATAAAAAAAACATTTAGATCGAAAAAGAGTCTGTTGCGTAATTCCTTAATTATTTATTCTTTTTAGTTAATTCCGTAGTGAGATCAACATCCATCTTAGTTATGACTTATTTCCCGTGAATTCTTCACAACTCTCTTCCCATTTGTGGAGGTGATCACAGAATGTTCAGTTTATGATTATGAAATTCGAAAAAGATAACTCGTTTGATTTTGAAAAGGTAACTTTTTTTAGAATCCAAATCTATAAACTCAAGATTTGGGATCCGCCTCTTTGTAAACATAATTTTTCATTGCAGGGAAAAAAGTTGTGAAGTCTTAAGAAGAAATAACTAAGATGGACGTTGATGTTGCTACGGGAATTCATATGGAAGTAGAAATAATTACATAAATCATCAACAAGCTCTCTTTCGATACAAATTTGTTATAAAGTCCTTGATGACACTGATCAACGAACCTAAATTTATAATGAAGCATTTCAATCATGCAAAGAATAACCAAAAATCTCAACAACAAAAAATGTTTTCTTAATGACAACCTTTCCTTGCAATATGGTCTTTTAGAATTGCTTTCAAAAATTCATGCACACATCACTGAAATTAAAATAAAAATAGTTCAAGTTAAACAAAATAACTTAACTTCCTGATAAAAACACGAAGAGTGTATAGTCTTAAGATAAGGATTAGCGTTTAAACATTGATGTAGGGTAATATTAATTATATTACTATACGCTTGGATTGTAGAGTCTAATATCAATCTAACTAATGAAGCCATGACCATATAGTGAAAACACCATCTCAAGTAGAAAAAGCATAAGGAGTAAACCAAAAGAATTATATGATTATTACACGTAATATTATTCTCTAATCTTTTAATGATACTCCCTATATTCCTAAGAAGTGTAATTTGTGAGTAAATGCACACCGATTAAGAAAATATTTAAGAACATAATATAAATCATAATTTCCATTAGTATCCTTATGACATTAGAAATATAACATTGTAAGTAGTGAATTCATCTCCTAGAAAATATATAAGTAAAGAAAAATTATGAAAAAAATATTTAAAAAATATATCTTGAACTTTGAATAATTCAAACATTTTATACAATGAAAAGAGATTAAAAAATTGAGTTAACGTGAAATAAAATGACTTCACGTTTCACGTTCTTGAATCAAATCACATTAATTTTACAAAAAAGCAAAACAATTTATGTTTTTTTGAATATTAAATTCTAAAGTAGATTTTGATTTGTACATGTAAATGTGTATAAATATGGGTCAATCCATTTTTAACCCAATCCATTGGTTACCTAGTTCCTTTTTTATTTTTACTTTTAGGGTAAGGGGAGATAAAATTGGGGGAGGCGATAACATAATGTGTTGGCATTTAAGACATTTTATCATCATACATTCACAAATTACAATATTACTACACCAAGCATTTGTATGTTTTTGCTCTTGTGGGTAGAAGAATGTTTAAAAGAAGCAGAGAGATATAGAGTTTGCTACTTGAGTATTTTTTTATGATGTATTCATGCGACAATAACTTCAAAAATTAGTTAATTTTAACATTATTCAAAGCAATACTTTTTTCCAAGAAACTCTTATATAAGAAAGAATACTTTAAAATAAAACTTCTTAAACCATGTATTATTAAGGACAGAAGAGATGGTACCATCATTTCTAAAGCCATCATATGAAGTAGAGCAAGAAAACATGTCATTGTTGATGAAATTCCAACTAAATTTAATATTCTTCCAAAGCATTCAAGGAACCTTCTATTACCTATATATTATAAAAACATAATTTATAATAATAATTTAATTCTTTTTATTCCAGCCTGACATAGATTACCAATAACATTTTCAATCCCATGTCACCATAATAGGATAACACATATAAGGTAAACCCAAACGCTACGCTTATGCAGAATTCGTTCATTAGGAGGCTTAAAAAATACATTCATAAAATGAATAAAAGCTTATATAAATGAATTTCACATAAGCATATCACTTGGATTATCTAGATTTGTGTTACGGTTATACAAGAAGAAAAACTTTGTTTCACTTCTCTATAGGTGAACATTAAAATAATCTATGAGAAGTTGAAATGAAAACAATTATTATAGATAGTGTGATGCTACCTTCTATTATTTTTTAAGATATAGTTGATTTAAAAATAAACATTTTACTAAAGATGAATAAATACGCCTTTGTGGAATGGAAAGACTAGATCTTATCCCTGTTACTCAATAATAAATTTAGCATCTTTTTTAAGTTAAAAGGGCTTTCTTGAATCTAAGGAGAAAATTAGAATTTAGAGAATTTAACTTCATTTTTAACACAAAACAATGAATGTGGAAGGCATAGAGTAACATGTGATGAGACTTGTAAACTAGCTCCAAGTCTTACTTTATTGGTGCAAAAGACACTATTTATCATTTAAAGTTGAAAAATTGTGAGTCTTTATACCTAGGTCTTCAATAATGTTGAATATTTTCTTCCATCAAAACCTTAAAAGACTAACATCTCAGCCTAAAAATGATAAATTGCAAATTATTTTTTCCATCTTTAAAATTTAAATTACATAATTTAAAATAAAATATATAAATTTATTCCCTTCCAAAATCTCGATTTTTCATCTTCACACCACTTTCTTCGAAAAAAAATTTAGGTCATTCATCAAAAAAATTACTCTCCAATGATATAATAATTCTTAAGTTCATCTATTATATTATTGTTAGTTCTCAACCATTGTTATTCAATTCATTCATTGTTATTTCTAATTAATTTTTTAATTTTTGTAAAAGCTAAAGAACTTTACCAATAGTCATCGACTACCCTCTTTGTTGATGATGGCTTATGAATAAATATATATATATTACAGATCTATTTGTGTCAATTATCGTTAAATATATAAAATTTACTATTCAATTAATTCTTTAGTCATGAGTAAACACACACAAAAACAAACACACACACGCACACACAAACACACACACACACAAAAACACACAAAAGATGGAGTACTATTTGCCTATAAATAATTAAATTATAACAAATCACTTAATATTATTTAAACTAATCACGTGTATTATATTATATGCTAGTCTCTTTATTTTTCCTTTGTTGGTAAAAAAAAATATCATATTAATAAGACTTACTATTCATCATTACATGAATTGTGGTGAAATTCTTGTTTAGTATGTGGATAGAGGTGCAATATAATACATATTACAAAAGACACGAGTAGCAGATTACTTTATTAGCCTAAAAAAATAGTTTCCTCCCTGTTAGCTTTTTTATTCTTGGACACAAACAAGGGTTGAACTACCTAGTGCATAATATAAATGATTGTCGATAGATTAGACCCCCTACTTAGCAAGAACACAAGTCACTTGGTTCTCCACTCGATATCTACTCTAGCTAGTGGGTTCCCTAGCTGCAAAAGTAGTGCCATGCAATCATTTAAGATGTTAGATAGAGCAGGACAATCATTTTGTAAATAATGTGTAATTTCCTTAAATCTATATTAATTTATAACGGCATCAACATTTTACCTAGTGCAATTTTAGCTCCTATAATAGGTCACATAGCTTATTTGGATCGTTGTACCTTTGAAGATATTCCCCAAGAATCTAGATATCCAATTCCCTTTTGTATCACGAATGACTCCTCATATGCCTCATTTTCCTGATTCTATTTTGAATGATTCGTTTGTGATTACTTCAAATCCTATTGATGGTGGTTTGCATTTAACAATATTATTCTTATATTTATGTTGGCCGCAAATTATTGTTTGTAAAAAATAATTTTTTTTTCTAGATGACAGTCCGTTTTACCATTCAAATACTTTTCGAGATCTAATTTGATGATCATAGTTGCACAATCTCCATTCATTTGTTCAATGTGAGTAATTATTTCTTTAATGATTATAATGTTGATGGGATTTGATGTCCACTAGGTGATACAACAAGTAACCCTTTTGGGTTTGGAGGGCAAAAATTTTATTTCTTCTACTTTGGCTGAGAGTTGTTGTATGGAAGAACGTGGTGTTAGATTTAGCTTCACCGAGCCTGTTGACTCTATATGTTTAGTTTCTAGAAATCTTCCTCTTGTATAAGTATAAGGTTGTATTCTTCAATTAGGTCAATATATTGTTTTGATAGGAAGGAGTTGCAGTATAATTCGATAATTTTGGATACCCTCAATTCCTCGGATGAGTTTTTTGTTTTTATAATTACAAATGTCGCCAAAAGTTGTATTATTCCAGATGGTAACATTTCATTCAAAACAAGAGATTACCTTATATATGTTTGGTCAGTTCAAACAATTGAAGGAGATTAGATTTGGTAACTAGGGGTGTGAAGTCCACATGAGTTCAAAGAAAAATATTTTGTTGTTATGCTTATTTTTGTGTGGGAAAAGTGATACTAGAATGGGACAATGATCCTAATGCCTATGAGGTACGTGGGTGCTTGTGCATCTCGATAACTACAAAAACATTTCACATTTTCTTAAAATTTGTATAGTTTTTAAAATAAGACTTAGTCTATTTTTATGCACTTATTGTACCACGTATTTGCTACCTTTTAACCTAAATCAATCATCTCATAGTACCTAGTACTACAACGAAAATAAATTTTAGCGGCAATAGATAAACATTTTAATAAAGAGTGTTAAAGTCTTTACTGACATTAGTTAAGTGTCATTAGATCCAATGTCACTAAATCCTTTAGGAACATATACAAAGAGTGATAGTTATAGAGAAATATATATATTTAGCAGGAATTGTTAATTAATTGCCGCTAAAGCTCATTTTTGATGTAGTGTAATAACATCCCAAAAGTCATTTACATGAGAATTGAAAATAGGCCTGCCTCCAACTTTATCTGTATTACTCAATAGTTTGTTAATATTACCCCTATGATCTAATGCATCTTAATAGTTGTTCTTAATTGTTTCTAAGTTTTCCCTTGAAATATTTCGTACATTATGTAATAATTTGAGATTATCTTTTGATAAGAATTGAAAAGATTTCTATTGTTTAAAAGTGTAGCTTCAGTAGATTGTGATGGTGAAGTAGGAGTTGCTGCAAAAGATAAGGTAGAGGTTTTTTAGGGGTTATAGTAGATTGGTACTCAATTATGCTCTATTTAAAAGTTATTGTATAGAACAGGTGCTTAGTTAATATATTTGAATAAGTTATTAGATATTGTACACAAATAATAGTGTGTTATCACAAAAGGCTGTAGGTGCTTAAGCACCCATACTTCATAACATAAGTCAGCCAATGATACAAGGAGTGTAGGTTTTTTTCTCCCACCTTACTATTTACAATAGTTGAGGTGGAGTTATTTTTATCTTTATTTTTGTTTAATTTAAATATATTGCTGACATCGTTTGTAGTAACATTGGGAATGTATTAGTCTATCCAGTGATTTAATCTCTTTTTAGGGAATGTTGTGGATTGAGAACCCTTCGAGATAGCTATCTTTATACATTCCCTCATCTTTGGACATTTAGGTCCATTTACAATAAATACCTCCTCAAATATTCCCAAAAATGTATCCTTTGTATGTGAGGTTATTTCTCTGTTTTTACAGTTTCAACAACAAAATTGAATTCTAGCCTCTTTTGAAAATATCATTATAGAGAATTGGTGTGCCTCAACAAGGCAGTCATTAACTCGAAGTCGTCATTCTACCGTTGTTTACTGTTGAATGAATACTCGCCCACTTCTCGTACCTAGCATCCTCTAGTTACTCCTTCACTCTATGATCAACCTTTTCCACCTTAGCCATTAATTTATCAAAATAGTTTTTCTCAATAAGTCTTAGCCATATAGCAGAATAGATCACATAGGGTGATTATGCTCCTCTTGAAATTTGTACGGACATTCTTCCAAAGATGTGCCACGTGAATGCATAATGAGGTACATTTGAAGCACATTGATTACACTGTTCATAATACTTTCATTTTTATGTAATACAACACATATTTTTTTCAAGCTTGCCAAATGTATTTTTGAATCGTGCAAAGAACCATGTCCATGAACAATCATTTTCTATGTCTACAACTCCATCTGTCAATGAAAATATGAAACCTATCACAAATCAACACACATGATATTTTTGTTTGATATAACATTAACACTATGTATAAGTTATTATACAAAAAAACAAGTTCACCATCACAAAAACACATATATGCCCCATCCAGTGTGACTTCTCATATAAATGTCCTTTTGTAAGCTCGACTAAAGTGTGCACCGTCGATAATAACTACCGATCAGTTGAACTTATTGAACCCCCTCATCAAAGTCTCAAGGCTATTAAAACATACATGAATTCATATTTCTCCGAGTTGTGCATCGTTATATATTATTTTAGATATGCAATACTTAACATATATATGTATCTCGACATCTGCCTATATCCATCTACTGGTTTGCCCCTAATCATTTCTAATGTACGTACATTAGCACGTCATGTTTTCTAGTCAGACATCTCCATCCCCATAGAATTATCTAACATCCAGAATTACATCTTTTGGAATATGAATTCTCTTATGGTAGACCAATTTGGGAACAGTCACACTACTGACAAACCCAATTATTTCTTGGAGTTTCTTAGTACCTTATCCTCAATGGATACATATGTTCACTATTGAAGTATCTCACTTTGTCAAAGTTTTCCTTCATAAAACCTTCACACTCTAGCTAAAATAATTCAAAAAGCACACTGACACATAATTGTACAATTGGTTTGATCAAATTAATGCATACACCAATTACATATATGATGCTACAATGAGTCATAATATATCAAGAATGATATATATTAATATATCATCCATATCAATGATCACGATAACTATTTGATACACCTTAAATAATACATTTTTGTGTATCATATTCACATCACTAGTCTGGTGTGTTTTATAAAATTGAGTAATACCCTCACATTAGAGATACCAGATGTATAATATATCACTTTCTGCTCATGTGTTGTATGTATCACTTACATCCACTACATTTATTTACTACCTTTTCCTGTTTAATAGATAGAAACTGTCATGACCCAAAATGAGCCGCGAGTGGCACCCACACTTATCCTACTAGGTGAGCGAACCAACCAATCTAAACCCCAACATTTACCAGTATATCAATTATGAATAGCCAAAATAACGCGGAAGATCCAAAACTTATTAACGTAATCAATTAAATAAACTTCTAAAGTTTAATACTTATTATCCCCAAAATCTGGAAGTCATCACATCAAGAACATCTATCCTCAAATTACCAAGTCTAAGAGTATTTAGGAAGCTAAAATAAGTAAAAAAAATGGTCCATGTCCGAACTTCAAAGACATCAAGACGTGAAGGAGAGAATCCAGCCCGAGCTAGGAATGATAGCTCACCCTGAAATCTGATGTGCTGGAGACTGGCTAGAGTTGAGGGCGAGTCGAAGTCGATGACACACTTGCTGCACTCCACAAAATAACAAAGAAGAAAATACAAATAGGGGTCAGTACAAGGAACACGTACTGAGTAGGTATTATCGGCCAACTCAAAATAGAAATCAGTATATATTAAACAATAGTATAAAATCAACTACAATACTTAAAAGGTAGCAAGCCATAAACACATGAGCCATTGACAACAACACCATGATAGGTACACCCTCAATCACAACATCAAGCACACCTATGAGGACTCAGCCTCCATACCATAATCATTTGGGAAATAGGTTCTTTGAGTTTGAGTATATTAAGTTAATTCAGGATTCCTTTCCTTTAATGTTATTGTGTCGGAACGTGACACTCCGATCCCATATATCGTGTCGGAACGTGACACTCCGATCCAACAATACCGTGTCGGAACGTGACACTCCGATCCAATTATCTCATCATTTTTATTTCATCAAGCCTTCTTTATTCAAGGCGTTATTTTTAATAGAGAGGATTCAAGATTAGCAATTCAACACTCTCATAATTTTAGGCCAACCACAAACCACACAATCAAGTACATAGGAGACTTTACAATATCATTCAATACATATTAATTGCTATTAAGAGTTTACTATGAAATAGCATAAACCATAACCTACCTCCACCGAAGAACCGAAATCAAGCAAGCTACCTCTCCAATGCCTTTGCTTTCCTCAATGCCTATGAAGCTTTTCAATCTGAAGTCTAGGTCACTCGCTCCCCTCGTTCGTTCACGCTCTTCTCCTCTTTTTCTTTTCTTTTTCTTCTACAGATTCTTTTTACCCTAATTATCATATAATCAATTATAAAAGATGATAAAAGTAACCCACTATTTATTTTAAAGTTATCTCCTTTAACCCCCAACTAACTCAATTATAGAAATTACCCCACTAATTTCATAATAATAATCATGAATAGTCCAAAACACCCATTTAAAAATTTTAGCGGAAGTCTGACCAAGTCGGGGTTACGCAGCTTGTGACGGTCCGTCGTATCTACGACGGTCCGTGCTGCAGGTCAGTCGTGAAGTTCAGCGAGTCAATCCCAGTACTCAGATTCTAAGAGTTGAAGTGTTTTGGAACGAAGACCCTCGACGGACCGTCGTGCCTATGACGGTTCGTCCTGCTTGTCGTCGAGGGTAATGAGGAGAGAAGCAGAAGAAATTGCACAAGTATGGGACGACGGAGTCCATCACGGTCCGTCGTGACCATGACGGCCCGTCGTGTAGTCCGTCGACCCAGTCAGTTTTTATCAAAAATAATTCTACTGCTCGAACCGACTAAACAGGTTGTTACAGAAACGCATTCACTCATAATGATTCATATCATACCACTAAAAAATGTGTAGAGATACCAAATACAAAATTAAGTATACGCTATTTAAAATTTAGAACTAATCTATATCATGATATCATATCAATATCAATTTATCATCATAAACAAAAACAATTATTACCATGTTACATATGCTAATGATAATAATGTAACATAAAAGACTAGAAATAAAAAATGAAATACTCTCGAACTTTTTTCTATTAGCTCTCTTTACTTTAAAATTTAAATTGTGCTTTATTTTATATTTCTTCACTAGGAAAATAACTTGCGCTTCGCGCGACTCCCTTATTTGCAATTTTGGTTGACTTTTTTTTTTGTAGTTTTAGTGTCGTTGTTAAATAAGTGTTAAAATTTAATTTTTTCAGTTACACCTATGTAATGTCGCGGCGTATTAGGTTGTTTTGGAGTGTTAAAATGTCGTTGCTTGAATAAGTTATTCACATCCTGGTGAGTAGGGGTAAGTAGCATATAACTTTAAGTGCAAAAATTTGGATCGACATATGGCACATAAACAACACAGCTTTTATAGACATGTACATATTTAGTATGGGAAGTTTTTTTGGCAATAGATTAAACCAAATCCGCTACCATAACACACATCAACAACATATGACATACAATTAGGCATTGTTGGACATGTAATGTTTGGCTAATAACAAAATAGATACTACTTGATAAAACTAATAATATTAAGGTCCGTAGAATAGAAAAAGACTCTACTTTGTCGTTTATATGGTGTTGCATTCTAATTCTTCATCCGACACATATTCTTTTTTGACTATATAGTTTTACCTCTCCTATTTCACATTTAAATTGCTCAATTTAAGCTTGAAGACCAAGTCCATCCTGCATAGACTGCAAATATGGGACGGTACATCAGTCTCACTTTCGAAAATATGTTAACTAACTTGTGAGCAAAAGTATCAAGAAGTTTCTCCCCAACCCCATCAAGGACCAAAGCAGTCTTCCCTAACAGTAGCATACTGATTCAAGCCTTGTGCTTATGATGTGAAGGGTTTATTATAGTACTTACCTCTATGTTCGTACTCTAGTGAGAATCTACTAACTCTGCAATAGTCAACCAACTTTAAAACATAGCCTCTGCAACGGGAACGTTACTTGCATTTTCACTCTCAATAGTATGTACATCAACTGACTTCTTTGAGAACTTATCGAGCAAATGGGTGATGTTGTCCATTTTAAGACTAACATATATTTTGCTTGTTGCGGTGGTGGCAAAAGTCAGTTCACCTATTATGAAAAAAAATTAAATGTCAATGTCCTATATATGTGACTATTAAATGTTTCCAGTAAGTTGAGAAGAAATAGTTACCTCTCAATTTATTTAGAGTAGTAGCAGTAATGATCAAAATGTATGGTCCCAAGTGGATGGGATATACGTAAGGGTAAAATACCTTACCCTGATTTACCCACAAAGTTATTGTTGCTTTGATAGTCATGTCCGAACTTAACGAGTATTATATGTAGCTTCTTTGGGATGAATGAATTTGAATGTAATGTAATTGAGATAAGATTATTACGGATCAGTAAGACTGTGTATGTCGCGTTTCTTCCACTTTGAACTCATACTTTCCATATAACTGATTCCAAGTAAGCATCAAACTACATCTACAAGTTAAGGAGGGATATTATTTACTGTATACGTTTGAGACCGTGTGTAACATAAATGGCAAGAATGGATGTGCCTAATAAGACGATGTTGTTATTTACCCTAGAGCGAATCATTACTGCTTGGATACAATTTACAGGGATTTGAACAATATCATCTTGTAGTTTATGGATGGAAGTTATCCGGAAGAATGTTATTTAAAAGTTTGAATACACTGATATGTATTCACCAGTTATTTTTAAAACTTTGAAGTTTCTCATAATGATTGCATAACCTTTGCTCAACTTTTCTCGAAACTTGTTAATTTGATTCTTCCAGATTACCGTGTTCATCAAAGTCCCCTGTTAGAAGTAAATGTGAAAGAAAGTTTGGAATAACCAAATTCTTAATGTTGTATAAACGGAATATGAACGATGCAATACCTTCTCGAAAAGGGAGTAAATACTTGTTGTTTCCAATTCTTAAAAGGCGTCGCTCCGCATATAAGTTGTGTCGCTGTTGAGACGGTGTGATTGTTGGGGCTGAGGCAACACTAGACTGTTTGTGTTGTTTGGGTTTAAATGTAGTTTAATGTATGGGTTCTTAAAGGAAAGGGTATTTTTGGGATATATTAAATTAAAAGGGTTTTCTGAATGGTGGTGGCGCCACATAGGCGGCACTAAGGTTTTCATATATATATATATATATATATATATATATATGGGGTCAATGACAATAAACTGGAAAGAAATTTTGTTTATCTATTAAATACAAAAATGAAATAGGAAAATAGAAGTTAACACAAGAATGAGCAAAATATGACATAATAAGAGTATTATAATTGTTCAACCAAAACTCAGGTATTTATAAACAGTTTTAAAAACATCTAAAATGGTAAAGTTAAAACTATGATACAAAATATCATTCTAATTAGGATAAGAACAAATATTAATATTTCAAATAAAAAAAAAACATGAAAAAAATTGCCTAATGATTCACATCAACAGGAGGCAATTGTTAAAGAACAATTACTTTTCCATGATTGCTATATAGATCTAGAGATTTATATGTTAACATGAAAAGTTGAAGAGATATTTAATTTAATTTTCAGATGTTTGATCCTAGATATGAGGAAAAGGGAAGATTAATTGTTTTTACTAATAGTTCAGTAGATTTAGTTACACTAATTATAGATAAAGGATAAAAAAAATTTCATTCATTTAACCACATAAATTATAGAGAAATAATAAAGAATCAAAGATAAACACATTGATTAGATATTTTTTAAAAAAATAAAAGCGCTTTATCTAATTAAGAAATTTAATTCATTCAAACACAAGTGCTCTTAAAAGAATTAGACAAAGTCAGTCCATTTCTTTCCGGTAAGGATTACTTATTCGGCCGAAGATCATACAAAGTTGTATATTCAAGAGGTGATAAGACTTCATGGGGTTTTGGTCTTCATTATTTCAATAGAGGTGCACAGTTTTGGAAATCCTTCCAGAAAGGTTTGGGTTCAAAAGTAAATTTGAGCAGTGCTTTTCATTACAAAGATACACAAGCAGAACATGCTATCCAGACCTAAGAAGATATATTTAGAGCTTGTGTGATAACTTCAAGGGAAATTGGGATGATCACCTACCTCTCATTGAGTACGCTTACAACAATAGTAATCATTCAAGAATTCAAATGGCTCCATATGAAGATCTTTTGTGAAGAAGGTGCAAATCTCCTATTTGGTGGTTCGATGTTTGCAATGCAGGGTTGATAGGACAAGATTTAGTTCACCAAGCTATGGAGAAAGTGAATGTTATTAAAGAAAGGTTGAAGACAACACAAAGTAGCCAAACGTCGTACATAGACGTTAGGAGGAGGCCATTGACGTATGAGGTTGATGATTGGGTGTATCTAAAGATTTCACTTATGAAACGAGTTATGAGATTTGGTAAAAAGGTGAAACTTAGTCCCCGATATATTGAACCTTAATGAATCTTCAAGAGAGTGGTAAATGTGGCTTATCAATAGGAGCTACCCCAAGAGTTAGCAGCGGTTCATCCAGTATTCCATATTTCTATGTTGAAAAAGTGTTTGGTTGATCCTCCATTGATAAAACAAACATAGTATGTTGGGATTAAGGATTTCCTATCCTATAAAGAAATTCCAATGCAGATTTTGGATCATCAAGTTCGTAAATTGAGTAAAAAGGGAGGTTTTCCAGTCAATGTCCTTTAGAGGAACCAATTCGTTGAAGAAGCTACTTGGGAAGCATAGGATGATATGAAGAAGAGATATTCACATCTCTTATTAATCCGGAGAGAATGCAGATCAAGGTACTAAATTCTCTTCTTATCACTTTATAAGATTGTGTATATGCATGTTATTACTTGCTTTTGTTTGTGAGTGCTGAAATGATGTTACTACCTTTAGTTTAGTGAAAGAATTCTCATTCGAGGACGAATGTTCCCAAGGGGGAGATATTGTAACATCTCGTATTTAGAATTAACTATGTTTAAGATAAGAAAAATAAGAATCATCAAATTTGGAAATAAGTAAGAAATTTGGAAAATTTTCCGATTTCAAAAGTGAGTTTTAGTCATTTTCGAACGACCATAACTTCTAGCTCAGGAGGTGTTTTAGTGATTTATTTATATGAATAGAGATCACGTCGGAATATCTTTATAACAATGCCAAGTTTTAAAACTTTTGAGGTCGTATGAGGGAGATATGACTTTCAGAAGTTGGGTTGTTGGGTAGAGGAAATCCCAATTTTGGATTTGTTAAGGGTGTCTTGGTCTTTTCCTAAATCAATTATTAATTTCGTTTAAAGGGTAATAAAGTAAGGTCTAAGCTGATCCCAATAAGTTTTAACAATTATAAAATAAGTTAGGGCTTTGAAACAAAGGAGAAAAGAGGAGAATGGAGAAGAAGAAGCAAGAACGCGAAGAATTCATTGCGTGGATTTCGCGGATGATCCCTTTGAGGTATGTGGGATATTTTGTGTTGGGTTACTCGACCCACACATCATTTTGTTTCAGTTCATCAAAATTGGTGATTTATTTCATGTTAGGAGTTATGTTCTTGAAAGAACGTTTGATTTCTTGTTAAATGGATTGTTGGCGGTCATTGTTAAGTAGATACTTGTTATTTCGAGTTGTTTTGAGTTGAATTCAGTAGTTATTGATAGTACCAATGGTCCCAATCATTTAGTGAAAGATGTAGGAAGTTTTGGAGAGTGTAGAGATGGAAAACGAGTTGAAAAATTTGTTTGACGCATCGAGGTAGAAGAAGTCGCGACGCGCCCGCAATGCACCAGAAATTTGACTTAGTCAACAAAGGCCTGGCGTGGCATGCCACTAGTGCGCCAGAATCAGGCCTCAATCAACTTAGGCTGGCGCGGCGGGCAACCAGTACGCTCGACCCGACATTTTTCGTCCAGTTTTTGTTGTTTAGCCCTTTAAGGTCCTTGCAAGGTACTCCAATGAATTCTAATCACTTCAAAGGATCTCTAAATACCTAGAAATCATCCAGGAACTCAAACTTATAACATGAATCCATAATCCATTAAAGGAAAGTCAATATCAATGTCAAGGAAGTTAAGAGTCAAGTTAAAATTTAAGAAGTAAGTTAAAGTTAAATTATTAAAGGTTTTCAAGAGTCTTATTTAAACATTTTAACTTTGTTTTAAGACTCAAGTTTCAAGTCAAGAAAGAGTAAAGAGTTGAGTTAATTCTCAGAAGTTATAAGGGAACTATGTATTTTAAGAGTTAAGTTTCAATTCAGCAAAGAGTATCTATTTCAGTTCAGTTCTCAAGAGTTATAAGGGAACTACGTACCTCAGAGCTTAAACTAAAATGTTTTCAAACTTTTGAGAAAGAAAGGAAGCTAGACTTCCACAAAGCCTATGGATAGTTTTAATAGAAGAAACAGGAAATTATCATTTCCAAAAGATCTTTTTAAAAGCGCTATGTTTTGAGCAAAATCAATATGGTTTAAAAAACGTAAGAGCCAATATATATATATATATATATATATATATGTGTGTGTGTGTGTGTGTGTGTGTGTGTGTATATATATATGTGTATATATATATATGTATATATATATGTATATATACATGTGTATATATTCACACATATATATATATACACACATATATATATACATATATATATATATATATGTATACACATATATATACACACACATATATACACACACACACACACACACACACACACACACACACACACACACACACACACATATATATATATATATATTGTAAGTAGTATTTAGCAGTAATGTAGGGATACGAGTTTAGAGTAACTCAAGTCGCCATGTAAACCATGTAGCCATCATTGGTAGAAAAGGATCATACTTTTTGGATGAACCTTTTTTATACTTTACTTGTGGATTCATTAGGGAGTTCATCACTTTACCGGTACCGGTATATCATCACTTTAGCTTTTAAATGATGGTTGTCTATAAGAGAATATCCCATAGAAGTATTGTATTTTCACATACATCAATTATTTGTATTTTTACATACACCTCAGATATTATTTGTATACATTCAGAGTTCACAACATGCTTTCAGTTATTATTTCTTTTTATTGCAATTACTTTTAAACTGTGTATTTAGAATATGAGTAAGTAGATCATGATTTTAGCAGAGCCAAGGTAAGTGTTCTTTCTTAGTCCGTTTCAAGCGTAAGTGTTGTTTAACTTTTTCACTCGCATACTAGTATATTCGATGGACTAATACCAATTAGCCTGAATCGTTTCATTATACAAACGCGTGTAACCAGGATCAGCACACAACGCACCTTTGGTTCTGTTTGCACTCTACAATCACTTGGTGAGCCTCTTGTCTTTCCAGAGGAGATCCCTTTTATTGATTTTCTAGCTTAGTAGATCAGATTGCAATTAATTTACTTGTGTTGACACAAGTGCCATTTTGGCCAAATTAATTTATGAAGTTTTTGTATTTAAATATGCTTAATTCTTGTTAAAGTTGAGTTTAGTCTTCCGTTGAGTTAAGTAAGCCAGGACAAGAGTTTTTTTTGGGTCAGAAATGGTCTCTGAATGTCGGCCACGTCGAGGGTGTAGGTATATGTAAAGTCGTTCAACATGACACTGGAAATTCGTCCAGACTCTCCAGGTCTTCACTTTATAAATCTATACTATTGCTATCGAGAATTCAGGTGCCCTTTGTTTGAATCCATACACAAACCCCACTACAAATTCCTCTAAATATCCCAATTTCTTAAATGTATGTTATACCGACAAATATAGAAGAGAAGTTACAAATAAACTTAATTTTGGAATAAGAAGATCAAAAATGGGTACTGATCTCTGCCGTATATAAATAACCTTCAAGAACAAGTCGCCTTTTTGTATTACTACTTTTACTGTCATTTATAATTATCCTTCAAAAAAACCTTTCCTTTTGAATTGCTTACCTAATTAGTTAATGGTTTCTGGAAGCCTAATTAAGTTAGTTAAAAACATATAAAAGGACCCTAACCTATTAGACTAACCTAAGCTCTTATAATTCACAAACCCAAATTCTCTTCCTTTTCTCTTCTTTCTCTCTCTAGTTGAAGAACTCCTTTGAAGACCAAGATAGGGGTGGGTTCAAGGGCTCAAAAGGTTAGAATTTCTTCATCAATTTGTAAGGTATGCTATTCCTTTCACCTTTGAGACCTCTTTCCTCAAAGGATTCCATCAAATTTACTTCAGAAGTTGGGTTTTCAAGTGGGTCTTTTCCAATCTCAAAATTTATCTCGTGAATTGATTAGTTAATGATTTATTTTGTATATTATGAATAGATAACATTTATTTCAACTAAATTATGTTAATTCTTTATGGATTGGTCTAGTTTGTAGAAGATGACCTATTCCCCTTAAACTTAGATTATGATCTTGCTATGAATTTTGTAATGTTGGTTCAATTGAATTTGTTATCGGTTGAATTCTACTAGATGATGATATTGTATCAATTATGAATATATTAGGGTGAATTATAGTCCTATTATGCTATTTCTTGAGTAATTGATCTATATTATTACTTTGACTTAAGTCTCGTATCTTAAACTTTGAACTAGAGATTGATTGTGATGTAGTGATTCAATTAACCTTGTTATCATGTTGTGATGTAGTGATTCAATTAACCTTGTTATCATGTTGGTTATTGTTGTGTGATGATATTACACCTTTATTGGGTTGAGTTATGTTTTGATGGTAAGACCTTGATGATGGATTATGAAGAAGGCTTGGTAAGTCTTGTGATCCCTACTCTTTACTTCAATTATGGTTAATTGTGGTTAAGTGATGATGTGGTACTGAAGTATGTCTGATGTTAAGATTGGTAGGGTAGGTATGATGTTAAATTGAAATATCTTGACTATGGTTTGTGAGTTGTTGTCTAAGATTTAAATATTATAAGGATGGTGATAACTTACCAATGTGTCTTATCATGATGTATATATGTTAAAGTGCTTAGCTCACTTATATGGATTGTAATGAAAGGACAATTCTCATGCAATTCTTATTAAGCTATGATGATGATGTTTATTTAATGGATAGAACCTATGACCTACATTAAGCTATGATTATTAATAAAGGTACTAAAGAAATTTCAAAAGAGACTCTAACTTAGCACTGAGTGAACTAGAGTGAGGAGTGTCCTTTCCCACATGGGGAAGGTAGGATCACTAATGTACTCTTGAGATTTGAGACTCAATTGCATGCATACTACGTAGGGTCCCAACTACATCTCCTAGGTCTTGATCTATGTTGCCCCCCATAGAAATACTAGCTAGTGGATCCATGAAGTTGCAATATTTATGTTTTGGTACTACCTTGGTAAGTAGTATGCCTTGTTTTGGTGTAGTTTTCCATGACACCGGATTCCACATTAGCTCATGTTTTCTATGTAGATTAAGGAAAGTTGTTCCCAAAAGGTAAAATAACTAAAGGATTGAACTCTAACTAAGATTTCCTAAGGGGTTTAGCTTAGTCTAGACAGGGGTATGGGACTCTACATATATATTGCTCTAGTAAGACTTAAGGGAAGTCTTAGGAGGATGTTCTTATGTATGTATATGCTTATAAATGTAAATGATATGTAAATGATGATCTTACATGTAAATGACACTATGTGATGTTGATTTACTATAATGACCATGCAATTGGTCTATATAGCTAAAGTAGGATATTATGTACTCTTAATTTTAAATTATGTGAAGTTGGACATTGGTTATGGATCTTGCTAGGTTTACTTGATTAGGTAAGGTTATAGGTCTTTGCTTAGTTATTCCACAACTGTATTAAAAATGGTGATGAGTAATGATCCTTCTTTAATTATGTTGAAATATACTCTTATTCATGCTTGTGCTATTATAACTTGATTATAGAGTTACTTTGACTATGTGTTCAATTATGTGATGTGCATGCTGCCTTGACTAGACTCCTTTTTGTTGGTCTTGTGATGTACATTCCTATTATTTAATGAATATGTTTTATTTATGTTTATGGTCTTCTTGAATGTGCATAAGGCTTTTCAAAGTAAATTTCATACCTTTATGAATTGTCCCGTTTCTTATCATGATTTCATGATATGTTTGCATAAGGTCTCATACTTAGTACGAGTGGTGTACTTACCCCATTTTCTCCCTTTTCCCCAACATTTTAAGTTTCGGTTATTGAAGGATTTTGAGACGACTTTGAAGAAAGAGTTGGAACTCTTATTGGTAGATGGTTATGAGATGAGACATGTTTTTGAGACTATCTTATACTTTATATATATATATNTATGTATGCTCGATATGACTATTATGTGTATGTAGTGGTTTATGTAAACCTCCATGTAGTAGTAATGAAAAATTTTAAAAATTTCCGCATTTTAACATATAAATGTAATGATGTAGGCTAAGAGGGTAGTCTTTGTCTTCAATGTGGACGACGACGCAGGTTACGTCAAAGGGTGCTCCCAGGATGTGACATTTGTACAAACTCTTTGAATAAAAATATACTTTTGCAATATTTAAACTATTAACCAAAGTTAATCAATCTTAGAGCAAAAGAAGAGAATATTCGACAATTTCCTCTTAAGAACAAGTAGGAGGTTTTCTTTAGTTCCATCCCCAAAATTGAAGTATTTCTCCATAGATTTTGTCACTGGTATGTTGGATTGAACTAGTACGTTCCTTTCATCCACTAGGTCCTTAGAATTCAGTCAGATTCTTGATCCTTGATATCTTGATTAGATCTAGAGTTTCTAAAACCTTGAACAATTATTCTGATATAGCTTTTATAATGTTCCTAATAAGATTATCATGTTTTTTTCATGAAATTGTTGATTAGTTATTTTCATGAAATTTAGAACCATACTATTGCAAATTCTCTTAGTTTATCAATAACAATTGCTAGGTCAGTTGAACAATTATGCATGCCTCAGATTTTGAATGTTCATTGTCAGTACTTAAATGTTGCATTCTCATTTCCAATAATTTATTTATATTGTGTCATACACATTCCAATTTGGAGTAGACTTAGCATTGTGTTAGATTAGGGTTCAGCGTACCCTCATAGTCTCAAAACTACATGCCCTTGTAGGAGTATAAATCCCCTCATTGGGCATCAAATTTAGCGATCATACGAGTAATGCCTTTATATTCTAGAATGAAAATGTATATTAGGTCCTCTCAATAGGGAGCATACATCGGACTCCACGTTTAGCTCATTTTATTTGATGTCGGTTAATAGTAGCTCCCACAATCAGACTCTAGTGCATTTGACTAGGTTTTTAGTATTTTAGTATTCAGTCTAAGCATTTTAATAATCACTACTTCCTCATTAAATTCAGATCAGTTCATTTCAATGTATTTCAGTATTTACATTTTGTTTAGATGCGTCATTTCTCAGTTATCCCTGTTCAACATACATATATTTTTTAGTTATATTCTTATCATGCATTATGCATACTCAGAGCTACAGCCTTTCATGATGCATGTTCAGGTACTCAGCATTCAGATCACGCATATCTTTTGTTCCCGATCCATACTCAGCAGCATTAGGGGTGAGTCCTCACACTTTGAGGACAATAGACATGTTTTCCATTTTAGTCTTTTATTTCTGTTTCAGTTTTTCCTGGGATATGTCCCAACAAATCGAGTTAGTTAGAGACTCTCTTAGATATAGTTTTATATTTAGCTTTAGCATTTGAGTGATTGTTTAGTATCACTTAACACTTAGAAGTGTATTATATATTCAGATTTGTATGGGTGTTCCTTATCTATCAGTTATCTCATAATTTAAGTTGTTGCATAGTATCCTGTGTTCTGTATTTATATTATGCTTATGATATGCCAGCTCAGGGTTAGCTTGGGGTAACTCGTGATCCTAGATCCCGTGTTTACGCAATGGGGATAGCCGCAACGCGTGTAACTTTTCCATCAATACACACAAAGATTCATGAATAAAATCGGTAAATCTTAATATTTCTTGTTTTTACTAAGACAAACTGTCTTATGAAATTATTTTAGAAAGAACCAAATAGACATCATTAATTTAGTGATAGATACTACTAAAAGTAATGAATTAGATATGGGATTTGTCAGTAATCCTAACTAATCCATCACTAAAAACCTCCTTGCTAATTCATGAATTTTCTTCTTCTTTTTTTTGCGCTAATCCATAGCAAAAAAAATTAGCATGAAATTTTATTGTTCAGCTATGAAATTTCATCCATCTTAATTCCTTATTTTCTAGTAGGTTAATATTCTTAGACCAATATCTCATCAAGGATGAAAGACAACTTTAAGATCAATGTATACTCGAGAAAAACAAAGATGTGGTTAATTTCATAAATTTTCATATAATTATAACCTTCCCACTAAGATCATATAACTATGGAAATCTCGTGAAAAAGTAAACAGAAAATGCCTACCTAATTAACTTACATAAAGTCATGTAGCCGAAAAATCCACCTTTAATTTTTCACTCTACATAAACAATCTAATTGTTTTTGTTTACTTATTTTTGCTTGTCTACTTGAGACTGTGTTTTCATTATATCATAAAATTGAGCTTAGAGACTGCAATCTAATCTTATACTTCCAATATAACCATTCTTAAGCTACGTAAATGTTTAAATACTAATCCTAAACATTAGGCTCTACACCCTGCATGTTCTTTTTATCATGAATTTAGGTTATTTTTATCTTACTTGAATCATCATAAATTCTAACTTATGTGAAAGAGAGAGACATGACTTACTAGGAATTGGATCAATAGTCTCAGGGGTACGCTCCTTATCCGCTTGAAGAGAATCCGCTATTTGACAAATATATTGATCTAGTCATGTAACCAAGCGAAAAAAGGGATTCTCTTGAAGCATGAATTATTATGACCATGAATCCTCCTTTTATTTGTTACGAGACTAGAGAGAATTTTCTCTTGCAGTAGGGTCTAGAAAGTCATCTCTCTCTCCTTCACATAAAACACAACCTATGATGATTCAAGTCTGACAAAAAATAACTAAACTTAACGATAAATAGACCATGTAGGGTGTAGAGCCTTAAGTCTAGGATTAGTATTTAAACATTGATGTAGCTTGAGAATGATTATATTAATATAACATTGAATTATATTCATGATGTAGGTTAAGGTCCTCGGCATTCAGATCACGCATAGATCAATTCCCAATCCATACTGAACAACATTAGTGGTGAGTCCTCATACATTGCGGACAATGGACATGTTTATTTCTTTTTTACTTGTGATTAGGACATGTCCCAACAACTCTATTTAGTTAGAGACTTTTTTTTACATGGTTTTAGATTTAGATTTAGCATTTAACACTTAGAATTTCAATATATATTCAGATCAGTGTTGGGTATTTCCCATCTTCCAATTATCTCATGAGTTAAGCTTCTGCATAGTATCTTTTATTCAGTTGTTTTAGTATGCTTAAAATATGTCTGTTCAGGGTTAGCTTGGGGTCACTCGTGATCCTAGGGCTCATGTTTATTCCAAGGGGTATAGGCCTTGGGGCGGTGTACCTATCCCATCAATACACACAAAGATTCATGAATAAAATTGGTTAATCTTATTATTTCTTCTTTTTACTAAGATAAAATGCCTTCAAAACTTATTTTTAGAAAGAACCAAATAGAGATCATGAATTTATTGATCGATACAACTAAAAATATTAAATACCTATGGAATTATTGGTAATATATAACTAATTCATGGTTAAAAGCTCCTTGCAAATTCATGATTTTTTTTTGGTATAATCTACAGCTAAATAATATTATCATGAAATTTTATTGTTCAGCTATGAAATTCCATCCATTGGAATTCCCTATTTTCTAGTAGACTAATATACTCTTAGACCAATAGCTCATAAAGGATAAATGGCAACTTTATGATCAATACATACGTTGAAAAAATAAAGATGTGGTTAATTTCATAAATAGTAATATAGTTATTATTTTCCCACTAAAATCATATAACTAAGGAAATTTCATTAAAAATAAATAAAACAAATGCTTACCTAATTAACTAACACAAAATCATTTTGCTGAAAAATCAAATTTTAATTTTTCACTCTACATAAATAATCTAACATTTTTTTATTTACTCGTTTTTGCTTTTCTACTTGAGACAGTGTTTTCATTATACCATTTTATTGACCTTGGAGACAACAATCCAATCTTTAGTTACAAAATAATAATTCTTAAGTTACATCAGTACTAACCTAAACTTTAGGCTCTACAACCTACATTCTTTTTATCGTACATTTAAGTTATTTTAGTGTGTCTTGAATCAGCACGGATTGTGATTTATGTGAAGAGAGAGACATGACTAACTAGGAATTGGTTCAATTGGCTCAGGGTCATACCCCTGTATCGGCAGCAAAATAATCTCCTCTTTGACACATATTTCTCTTGTCTCATAACCAAGCGAATAAGGGGATTCTCTTTAAGCATGGATTCTTCTGTATAGGAATCCACCTTTGATTTGTTACGGGACTAGATCGAATCTTTCTTGCACTAGGGTCTAATATATGTGCGAAAGAGTGTATTCTCTTGCAGCAGATAGAGGGCATGCCCTTTAGTCTATGGATTCGATTCCTAGAAAGTTATGTCTGTCTACTTTACTTAAAGCACAACCTATGATGATTCAAGTCAGACAAAAATAACTAAATTTCATAATAAAAAGAGCATGTAAGTTGTAGAGCCTAAAGTCTACGGTTAGTATTTAAACATTGACGTAGCTTAAGAATGATTATGTTAATAACTATTGAATTGTGGTCTAATCTGAATCTAACTAAAGAAAAAATAGCTATATAATGAAAACATCATGTCAAGTAGAAAAGAAAAAAAGAGTAAACATGGATATATATATTTTTTTATACATAATAATATTCTACAATATTTCCACGATACTCCTTCTATTCCACATTAAGTGTAATTTATAAGGCAAAAGACACCTATTAAGAAAAATTCATTAAACTTAGAAAAAAAGAGGAGGAAATAGGCGACCAAAACCCTTCCAAGAATGCAACACGTTTTCTTCAGTTTTTGCACCAAAATTGAAGGATTTTTTCATAGATTTTGTCACCAAGCAATGGGATTTCACTAGTGGGTTCCTTTCACTGATTAGGTCCCTAGAATTCAATTAGATTCTTGATTTATGTATCTTGCTTAAACCTAAAGTTTGTAAAACCTTAGATATTAGTATTGATTTTGTTATTAGAGTTCCTATTTAGATTATGTTGTTTTTGTGGAATCTTTGCTTACTTTTTTGTTGCATGAAACTCATAAACCTAGTTGTGTAGATTCTTTTTGTTTATGAATGATACATGCTAGGTCAATTAAAAACTATACATGCATCATTTTTTGAATGTTACATTATAAGTTTATCATTGTTATATTCTCAGATTTTCATGTTAGTATTTGTTGAGCTATTCAATGTTTCAGTTATGTGTGTTAGATATACATATTAAGTTTGGAGTACTCTTAGAACCGAGTGGACTAGGTTTTAGTATACCCTCATAGTCCCAGAACTGCATACCCCCGTATGCTAAGTCCTTTCTATGGGCATTAGTTTTAGTGATCACACCATAAACGCCTCTATACCCCTGGCAAGGTATATCGGTTCCTTCAATGTCGTGTGTGAATTTGACATCATGGATAACTCATGTGGTGGTTCTGTCGGTTATTAATGGCTCCCGTAGTCAGACTCTAATGTATTTGACCACTTTTTGAGTTATACTTCAATATTCAGTCTCATGGTGTTCCTTTTGCAATAATTCATGTGTAATCCTTATTGAGTGATTTTTCCTGATTTCAAATCAAAAGTACTAAAATCAAAATTTTTAGCATACAAACATAAAATGTAATAAAGGGAATGGTTTCCTTGATCTAGTTTGAAGAAAAGGAGTCTTCATGGAAAAAGTGAAATTAGGATAATTGTTAGCCCCTATATCTAGTTGTTGTAGATCAATCCATTCTTTTGGTGTTATAGTTGTTAGATGGATAAATTGAGATGGTTGGATAGGATATTAGTACAACTATTGTTTACCGTTTTGGTTCATAATTATGACTTGATCATTTGGTTTTCCTGGTGAGCAGTTTGAAAATCTAAAGAGAAAATTATGACAAACCATTAAAAGTAGTCATGTTAGGAGAAAAAATTTTATCAAATTAATTCCAAACATCATTTAATGAAGTCTCCAAGATGAAGAAAAGTGAACCAATTTCCAAATATATAGATAAAATCAAAGGGCTATCTACCTATCCCGGCGCATCCATATTTAATTTATAGTTAATGCACAATAAATATTTTTTTCTACTTTAGAATGAGTGGGAAAAGAAATAAGAGAGATGTCACAGCTTATAATGTGTACCTTTTGTTTAAGATCATACATCTCATATATTATTGTAACAACTCGAGAGCACTCCCTAGTCGTAACATGGTGTATTCAATCTAAAAGATATCTTACACAAGCCCTTAAAATTCATTCATCAAATAGGCATTAAAAAATATGGAAGAATTTAAATATTTCTTTAAACATACTCCGAAAGGTATTTCATAAGAGCGGAAGTCTTTCAAACACTAATTTCTCAAGCCGTCTATAATGAAATGAATAAAAGTCTTTGGACACTGACACCTAAAATATAAAATATAAAAGTAAATGTCATAAAGGTAAATAGATATTTTCCTCGAAGCAATGAGGACTCAGAAAGATCTTCAATCTTCTAAATTTTTTAAACTCTAGCCTCCAATAGCAACTCAAAGCTCCAACCCTACATTTGGTTAGAATGTAGGCAATATGCTTTAGTACAAAATATGTAAGTATGGAAGCTACAATAACATCATAAGAGTATCTCAAATAGTTAGTCAACATAATACATAATCATAATTTGATTTTTCAACCATTTGTCTTTTATACTAAAGTGAAGTACGTCCCAAGCCACCTCCACGTATACTTGTGCAAGTCAAAGTTAGCATCCAATACTACTACCTAAGATAAGCACCTCTTTGGTAATTCTTGGTCATAGACCTCATTCATACTTAAGTAGAGCCCTATACCCCTAGGTCACCTCAAGTCACACTTGTGCAATGCATGTGGGGTATCCCATTCTACTTCACACACTAAGCATATCTTGAAGTCACCTATTCATGTTTTAGTCCCTCTTAAGTGTCACTAAGGACCTTATTTCATATTTTACAAGGAACTATCATCTTAAGTGAATCTTAATATGGAAGGCAACTACATCCACTACCCAAGCTAGCCATACATCATAAGAGGACATTTCATAAGTAGCTTCAAGTCATACTTGTGTCATATATGTATGACATACGATTCTTCCATTCACGCTAAATACTCATTTAGGCTAGCTTACTCAATGCTAACTATCTTTCATACTAGTCTAGCAAGAATAGCATACTATCATACTAGACATAACAATTATGGAAAACATAATATCATCATATCCAACTATCATAGGAAGGTTATAAAAATACCCACCTAGCCACCATGCATCCACTCATCAATATGTAATCTATCCATGGGGTATTATAATTCCCCTAAGTTACCATGAGAAATCTAACACAACCTATTCTATGAATTGCACCTTTAATGCAAGCCAAGCTACCATTAGGACAGAATAAGTCATCTATCCTAAAACTACCATGAAATGGTGTTGGCCTAACCAAGTCAAGATATCATAAGGCATTCTAATCATGCTACTTTAAGTTATCCTTAACAGAGTTTCATTCCTCAATTCCAAGATACCATGGGAATCACCATCCCGAATCTTCCGTGAGATTACTATCTTAAGCTACAACGAGATTTCCTCTCTCAAGTAACCATGAGACTTACCATCTTAAGCTTCCAACCTTGGTCTTATTTTAGTAAGCCAGGGTTTACATGAAGGAAACACATGTCTCAACATCAAACTATTCTAGTCTAACTTTCTTTGATTTATTTAAGATTATTAGGTAAACCTAGAATTCTTCTATGTGAGAGAACTTGCTTCTGTTAGCTTGTTCATATCTAAGTGAATAAGAGAAAGAGAATACTTGATCAAGATCACACAAATTTAATATGTGAAATTACAAAAATAGGGATTTGGGGGTAAAGTCAATATGAGGAGATATGTATTGATTATTATCTTTCTCTTATACACTTATATATGAACAAGCTAGGAGAAGCATGTTTTCTCATATAAAAGGATTCTAGGTTGACCTAATAACCTAAAATGAATCAAAGAAAGTTATACTGTAATAGCTTGTTGTTGAGACTTGTGTTTCCTTCATGTAAAGCTTGGCTTATTAAAATAAGACCAAGGTTGGAAGCTTAAGATGGTAAGTCTCATGGTAGCTTGAGATAGTTAATCTCACGGAAGCTTGGGGATGGTGATTCCCATGGTAGCTTGGGATTTATAAATGAAATCTCCTCATGATAGCTTGAATTAGCATGATGAGACTGCCTTATAATAATTTGACTTGGTTAGGACAAAACCATTTCGTGGTAGCTTTAGGATAGATGACTTATACTCTCCTAATGGTAGCTTTGCATGCATGTAAGAGCAATTCATCCAATAAGTTGATTTTGGCACTTTTGTTTGAAAGAGGAAAAATCATCGTTCTTTTAGACATACATTTCTCCAGTCTCATAACCATGTGAAAAAGGGGATTCTCTTGAAGCATGAATTCTTATGCCCATGAATCCTTCTTTTCTTTGTTACGGAACTAGAGCAATATATTCTTGCGCTAGGGTCTAATATATGTGTCAATGCAAGTATTCTCTTGCAACGGATACGGGGAAATACCTTGAGCCTAATGATTCAGTTTCTAGAAAGTCATGTCTCTCTCATTCACATAAAAAACAACCTATGATGATTCGAGTCAGACAAAATCAACTAAACTTCATGATAAAAAGAACGTGTACAGTGTAGAGCATAAAGTCTAGGATTAGTATTTAAACATTGATATAGCTTAAGAATGATTAATTAATATAACATTAAATTTTAGTATAATCTCAATCCAACCAAAGAAAACATGAATATATACTGAAAAAACCATCCCAATTAGTAGAAAAGAAAAAAGTGTAAACATGGAGTTATATTGTTTTGGCAAAAAGGTCTAGTGAACTCTTGTACTTGTGTAAGTTTGTATTATGAACACTTCTACTTATACAGTTGTCATCTGGACCCCTGAACCCATCTACACTCAACATCTTAAAAACATTTTCTGACTTCTCCTCCTTTGTTGAAGATACAACTAAGGGGCGTGTGATATACACACCTGAGGACTGTGAAATGTGGTTAAGAGGGTCTAATAGCCACATTAGGGTTTTATAAAGTCTTCTTTCCCATTCACATTTAACACCATTATTGAAAAATTTAAGCTTTTTCTTGCCTCTTTTTTTATCTTCTTTCTCCAAATTTCCTTTCCATTTATTTCGTCGTTTTAATCCTCTTTTATTTCTATGCATTTCAAGTTAATTGTTTGTTTCTTTTTGTGGTTAATCCTATTGTAGTTTTCTACATCATCACAAAAGTTTTTTCCCTTAGAATCCTATCATCATGAAACATGTAATTGACTGCATAAAAATAGAATCCCCAAAAAATTTCAAGAAAATCAGTATAATAGACTAAAAACCTAAAAATTAAACAAAGAGATAAATAGAAGATGAAATCTAAACTAAACAACATACAAATACAAAAATAAGTCACAAAATTTATATACATAAACTAAAAAAAAAATACTCAAGCAATTTTGTAGGAGTGAAGAAAAAAACGAGAAAGAAAAAATGTAGGTATCGATAGCCTCAAATAGATAGATGTCTACGACGATGTTAACACACTTTGATTTTTTTATTTTGATGAGAACAAAGATAAATTCCTTGATTGGTTCTCGTGTTTTTTCTTCATTGAAAAGAGTAGAAAATGTTGATAGAAAAAGTGTAAGGAAGATGAAAGAGAAATGAAATAATATTGTGGGGAAAGTGGTGGGTTGGGTGGGAAAAGGTAAATAAAAATCATAAATGCATTAACTAAATATTATAAAAATGTCAAGATGACATGAAGTGGTATATATATACACGTGTCATTTTATAATTATTTTTAAAATTATGTGTCACACATTTGTGGTACGCTCACAATTAAAGGGTAAAAAAGGTGTTTAATATGTTGAGTTTAGCTGGGTTCGAGGGTCTAGATGACAAATGAGTAAGTAGAAGGGTTCACAATACAAACTCATACAAGTACAAGGGTCCACCAAATCATTTTTCCTAGTATTTTTACATATAATATTATTCTATAATCTTTTCATTATACTCCTTATATTCCCATATTAAGTGTAATTCTTAAGGCAAAGCACACCTATTAAGAATTATATTCAAGAGCATAGGGTAAATCACAATTTCAACTATTGCCTTTTGTGATATTATAAATACTAGTTTCTGGACACATGCTTTGCACGTGTGTTCCTAGAAATGTTAGAATTACTAAAATGCAATGAAAACATTTAGTGTGTAAACAACATGCAATGAATAATAAAATAAAAAAATAATAAATAAATCATTAATAATATAACCATAAAACACCAATGAGGGGCACATTTGATGTTTCAAATTTATTCTTTTTAAGCAATCTACTATAACTTTTAAACTTTGGTTAATAGTTATCAAACTTTTAATAAAGTCACAAATGGCTAATTTGTGCTCAAACAAGTATTTATACTTATGACTTCATAGAAAACTAAATTAAGATGTCTAATAGAGACGAAAAAAACACAGACAAAATAGAGAAGGAAAAAAAATACAATGTATACATTCTTCATAAGACGTTGATCAATAATAATGTAGATTAAAAAATAAATACAAAATTAGTACATAATATTTAGAGTTCTTATTGACTCTTTCTCCCATATCCTATCAAATTCAAGAGTCTTCTTCATGATATATGTCGATAACATAAACTATTTGAACATACATCAATTTGAAAATGTCTCAGTTTTTAAAAAGTAGCTTATCGATTATGAAATTGAAATCTAAATAAAAAATAATATTAAAAGAGAAGTAAACATAAATTATTAAAAAAAAAAACATATCTAGCAAAATTATGGATGAATAATCATTAAAGCTACAAAAATCTCAATAAGAAGAGCGAGTTACTCCATCAATAACCATCAATTTTTTGTACGTGTCCCTACAATCCACATTAATAAAAGAAGTAGAATAATATATTGTGATAATCTATGAGCTAATATAATATGAATAAGAAAAAATGATATTTTACATGGCAAAATACAATATACAGACATAAGATTTCAAATAAATTCAAGAATTCATAAAACATCAAACCAATTGAAAAAATAGTCATCTAAAGTGATAATGATGAAAGTAGGATACAAAATATCACTATTAAAATCTTATATAATATTATTATAGTTAAACAAAAAAATAACATAAATGATACCTGAAAATTGCCAAAATAATCTCATCAGAAGGAGGTAATTGGTGAACAAAAAATATTCCTCTATTAGTTAGAGATTTATATAAAAGAGGCTTACGAGCCTCACCATTTAGTTTTTTTTAAAAAAATAATTATATGAATTATAAATGGAGACCATAACTTTACCTCTACAAATGATATTAAGATAAGAAATTAAAGACTATTAATTACATTAACTCATAACTGAGTACTATTAATAATTAAAAGAGAAGATGAAAAGTTGAAGAATTTGTATATTTAATGAAATAATCATGATCTTATACATGGAGAGATGGAGAGTTGCTCTTTTTACTGACCAATTTAATATAATTTAAATTAATCATAGTAATTATAGATAGAGAATAAAACATTAATCAAATTATTTGGACGTTTAAAATCTCAAAAAACAGAATATATATGTATATTATAGAAAATAGGTATTATTAAGTTAGATATTTTAATAAGGAATTAACCTAAGGAAGTGAAAAAGTCTTTCAACATTTTAATTAAAATGAAACAATTTAATTTTTAAATTAAATAGTTAAATGTTTTATAATATTTTAATTTATAGTAAGGGTAATATTGTAATTCAACTTTTATCTTTTTTTGTACCACTTATAATAATATATGATAAGGGAAAATAATGCACAAATAGCTCTCTAGACTATGACCGAAATCTGAAAGTCACACATTTACTAAACTAACGTCCTATTACCCCCATGAAGTTTTTTTTTTGGTAATTTTGGTGCACCTTTTGGGATTACATGTCATCCAAATATCTCCCACGCACCTCAATTTGTGGATTCACGGAATGCGCCACGTTAGACAAAAGGTGCACAAAATTACAAAAAAAAATAAGTCCAAGGGGGTAATAGGACCTTAGTTAATTTAAGGTGATCTTTGAAATTTCTGTAATAGTTCAGGTGGTACTTGTGAATTTTCCATAAATATAACTTTGTAAGTGTTGAATTAATCTCCTAGAAGATAGAAAAGTTCAACATGTGAAAACCCATACATGGAAAAAATTTCAAACACCTATCTGGAATTATTACGTTTCACACACCTTATATACTGAACAAATCACATTGCAAAAAAAACATAAGTGTTTCTAAATATTAACTTCTAAAGTGCATTTTGATTTATTCATAAAAATAAGTATAAATATGGGTCGATCTATTTTTAATCCAATCCATTGGTTATCTAATTCACTTTTTAAAATATTTTTTGGGGTAAGAAAGATGAAATGGGGGAGGGTATTACATTGTGGAGATTTAATCTACACCCGGTGAAAATTTATATAGCCAATCAATTAAGCTAGTAAGATTCTCTTATACGAATATTGGACATAGGATGTGAAATCAAAAGAAAAAGAAAAAGAAAAACATAGTTCTTGGAATTAAAGGTATTATTATTATCGTATATATTCACAAACTACTATATTACTACTCCAAGCATTTGTATTTTTTTGCTTTTCTGAGTAAAAGATTATTTAAATTTAAGAAGCAAAAAGATTTTGGGTGTGTTTGGTATGAAAAAAACTTTTCCTGAAAATAGTTTCTAATTTTATCATGTTTGGTTGAGTCAAATGTTTTGGAAAATACTTTACAAACCAAGTCATTTTCTTTAAATTCCAACTCATTTTCCTCAAATTTAAATAAAATGACTTCCCTTCTAAGCTTAAGGAAATGATTTTCCAAAACTCTCTTCCAACCTCCGCCCACCCCACCCCATCCTACCAGCCCCAACCCACCCCCTACCAACACTCCACACACCCTACCAGCCCCACCCCCTACCAGCCCCCCCAATCCCTAAAAAAATTTAAGTTCATATTTTAATTTTTCACCCCTAGCATCTTAACCCCCAACCCCCCCAACGAAAAAAAATTAATTTTGTTATTTTAAAAAAAAAAATCCACTTCAAAATTATTTTTTACTCTAATAAAAAATAAAAGATATCAAAAACATATTTCTCTCAAAAATCAAACACTAAAATATATTTCTGAAAAATATTTTCTACTCACGAACCAAACATTATTAAGTAATCAAATATCTACTTATTTCAAGTTAAACATTTTCTACGAACTTTTTCTATGAAAAACATTTTCCTTCATACCAAACACAACCTAAGAGTATGTTTGTATTTCTATAAGTTACTATCTAGAAAAAGATGATTACCTTTTTTTTATGTTGGATTCATGCAACAAAAACAACTCTGAAAATGAGACAAGCCTAAACCTAGATATTACATTATTCAGAGGAATTTTTTTTTTTGCCAAGAAATTTCACCTAAGAAAGCAAACTTTAAAATAAATCTCCTTGACCCATATATAATAAAAGGATAGGAGAGGTTGTACCTTATTTCTAAAGAATATTTATATTGCTAATTTTATGATATTGTAAATTGTGTTGATATGTGTACGTTAAAGTCATTAATAAACTATGATATTTCAAAGAAAGACCATATTGGAAAGAAAGGTTGTCCTTAAGAAGGTTTTTTTTTAATTTTGATTATTTTTGCATGATTGAGATGTTTCATCACAAAGATAGGTTCATTGATAAATATAATCCAACATATAAAAAACACATTTAGATTTAAAGAGAGATTGTTGCGTAATTCCTTAATTATTTATTCTTCTTAGTGAATTCCCGTAGTGAGATCAACATCCATCTTAGTTCTGACTTATTTCCTCTGAATTCTTCACAACTCTCTTCCCTTTTGTGGAGGTGAATCCTGAATCTTCAATTTAAGGTGTTATGAAATTCTAAAAAGGTAACTCGTTTGATTTTGAATAGGTAACCTTTTGTAGAATCCAAATCTATAACCTCAAGATTTGGGATCCACCTCATTGTAAACATAATCTTTCATTGCAGGGAAGAAAGTTGTGATGTCTTAAGAAGAAATAACTAAGATGGATGTTGATGTTGCTGTGGGAATTCACATGGAAGAAGAAATAATTACATAAATCCTCAACAAGCTCTCTTTCGATACGAATGTGTTATGAATTCCTTGATGACACTGATCAACGAACCTAAATTTATAATGAAGAATCTCAATCATGCCAACAATAACCAAAAATCTAAAAAAAAAAAAAATTTCTTAATGACAACCTTTCCTTCCAATATGGTCTTTGATATACCGTGGTTTCACGATATTATTAATACTTTTTCCTTAAGTTTAGTGTGTCCAAAAGCCTTTTTGTGCTAATTTTTATATAAGTTTCTCTTTATTTGCAGGAAATCTGTCCAAAGATGAATGCGGAGATTTTGAGCGAAGAAATGCAAAAGAGACCACCTACGGAGCTTGTGACGGTCCGTCGTGCTTGTGACGGTTCGTAGGTGGCAGCGTAGTGAAGCTGCTGAAGGAAGATAGGGAAGTCTAACCAAAAGTGGGGTTACGGACTCCATGACGGTCTGTCGTGTCCATGACGGTCCGTCCTGCAGGTTCGTCATGATGTTCAGAGAAGTAATCCCAGTACCTATATTCCAAGAGATTAAGTGTTTTGGAGACCGTCGTGTCTATGACGATACGTCAAACTTGCCGTCGAGGGTAACGAAGAGAGCAGCATAAGAAATTGCACAAGTATGGGACGACGGAGTCCATGATGGCTTGTCGTGACCACGATGATCCGCCGCGAAGTCCGTTGACCCAACCGCATTTTGACAGATTTCCAGCAAATAGAATGCTTGTTTAAATAGGTTTTTATTTTCTATAAATAGATCGAAAAACCTCGTTTTTGAGGTTAGACTCCATATTGTTAGACACCTTATTACTAGACACTGTATTGTTAGACTTTTGATTATCATTAGACTTTTTGTGAGATTCTTGATTACTTTGAGATTCTTGCAAGTTATTATTGGTGATTTTTGGTGATTAATCAAGCAAACTTTCGGATTTTACTCTTTCTCATTTAAGTAAGTACATGAATTCTTATATAATATATGTGAATATTGTGATTATGACTAAGGGTAACTAAACTCCATAACTAGGGTTGTGGGAACCATAGGCAAATAATGAGGTAAAACCTAACTAAAATAACAATTCTAGAATAGTGTCTTGCATGTATTAATAATTCTTTCGCTTAGAAGTCTTTTTAACGGATGGCCAACGTTAGAACTCGCCTTAATGCTACTTGCCGGACCAAGGAGGTAGATAATAGGAAAAGAAGTATGAAAATAGTTTTAGTGTATACTATCTAATAGGCTAGTATTGATTGGTACGAGGTAATAACTTTGTCAAATAACGAATACGATGCTTAATATGAGGTAAAGATAAGGGTTAGGATAGCAACACACGTAGCCGGACTAAGGTACGGAGTGAAATTTTCTAGATGCCGGACCAAGGATTTAGAAAAACATAACTTATCACTTTGCATGCAAAATACTAGGAAAGAATTGTTATAGTTAGAATTATCAAGTTATGAACCTGTGGGGAACACGTAAACCCTAGTTACTTTAATTAATTGATTAAACTCAAACATTCAAAGCTGTTAAGTGTCTCTTTCAATTTCGTTAGTTATTTTCATTCATTTAGAAATAGAAACCCCCCTTTTATTGTTTTTGCTTTCCAAGGAAGTAACTGACCGAACAATAGTAATAATAGGTTAAAGTTAAGTCTAAACTATTTTCCTCGTGGGAACGATCCCAACCTCACTAGTTGGGTTATTTACTTGACACGACCGCTTTATTTCTTATTTTGAGAAGTAAGTTTGAGCGTATCAATTTTGGCGCCGCTGCCGGGGAATATAGCTTTTAGATTAACTTAAACTTATTACTATATTTTGTTTTATTGTTTTTGATTTGTGTAGAACCAACCTCCATGTATGCCAAATACACGGAGAGGAAGAGAACCCTTGTTTCCCTACGATCACGAATTAGAGCATACACTACGCAACATGAATTGAAACTTGTGTATCAATGATGATGATCCAAACCAGAACATCCCAGCTCCGATTGATGTTCATGGTCAGCTTTTACCCGATGCTCCGGGTGAACACCAACTGAGGGGACAAAATCCCACTCCACAGCCCCAAGCATACTACATAGGCTACAAAAACATAGTAGACTCCGATGGGCGACTTGTATTGCCCCCCTCGACAACCAGGCCACACCTTCGTGGTAACTAGTATCCTGATGCAAATGCTCACTGCCAGAGGTTTGTTTTCAGGGCTACCTTCTAAGGATCCAAATGCCCATATAGCTAAGGTAAAGGCAGTGTGTAAAAGCTGTGTAGGGAGGACTGACTTGGACTTAGATGTAATAGGGCTCAGAGTGTTCCCTCTCTCACTGACGGGAGAGGCTGCTATATGGTTCACTGAGCTCCCTTATAACTCAATTTTCACTTGGAACCAACTAAGGAGTGTCTTATTAGCACGCTACTATCCGGTCTCCAAGAAACTAAACAACAAAGATAGAGTGAACAACTTTGTGGCACTACCAGGAGAGTCAGTTAGTAGTTCTTGGGATAGATTCACCTCGTTCTTGAGAAGTGTCCCAAATCACCGTATAGATGATGAGTCACTGAAGGAATACTTCTATCGGGGACCGGATGATAATAATAAAGCGGTGTTGGACACTATAGTAGGTGGATCTTATGGGGAGTGTCCTTATGCTGAGATTGCTGAAAAATTAGAGAAAATCTCCCGGAATAATAAAGCTAGGAGTACTAGGAAGTCAGATACCGGGAGAAACACCTTCGCAGTGCAGTCCACTCACAACCCAGCCACAGATGAAATTCGTGAAGAAATGGCTCAGATGAGAACTGAGCTTGGGTTGGTACTAAAACATGTCACTGGGGTGCAGAAAAGATAAATGCAGTCAACTACTTGTCAAAACCACCGCCACCTAATGATGAATGCTATTATGCGGAGGACACCTATGCAGTAAATGAGCAGACGGGGGGTTTCCGACCGAGCTCCCAAGGCTCAAATCATGATAATTGGTGCCAAGGTCAAGCAAACCAAGGTCGGCTCTATGGTAACTACAACCGTGAGGGTCATTGTGTCCGAGAAGGAAACTACAACCGCGACAACAACTTCAACAAGGGTAACTACGGTAACAGAAATGATAAGAATGGGCCCTATGTCCCTCTTCAAAATCGTGAAGTTACACCTAGGGATGGTGGAGATAGTATTGCGCGAGTTGAGGATATGTTGCACAAAATGATGAGGAGGTTTGATGCTTGTGATGAGCACATTAAAGAGTTAAGGTGTGATTTAGCAAGTATTGGGCAAAAAGTTGATACACATGCAATATCGATTAAGCAAATCGAGTTGCAAATGGCCCAATTATCTGCGACAGTGAACACAAGGTAACCGGTCACTCTTCCTAGCAACACAGTCCAAAATCCAAAAAATGATGCGCACTGTATGGCAATCACTACTCGGGGTGGTAAGCAAACCATTGACCCACCTATGCCGTCTAATGAGGAAAATGTGAGAAAGGATGATGATAAGGTGGTAAAGGGTAGTGGTGAAGCAGAGGTGAGTAATGGAAAAGATCACTATGAAGGTAATTCCCATGCATTGGCCACCACCATCCTTCCCTCAGAGATTAGTGAAAAAGACCGAGGATGGTAATATCGGCGTTTTATAACTATGTTGAAGCAGATTTGTATCAATGTCCCTTTGGTAGAAGCTCTAGAACAAATGCCCGGTTATGCCAAGTTTATGAAAGATCTGGTCACAATGAAAAGATCGGTCACTTTCGAGGATGATGATAGACTGCAGCATTGTAGTGCTATTGTTACAAGATCCCTCCTACAAAAGAAAGAAGATCCGGATGCGTTCACTATTCCTTGTACAGTTGGGTCATTACATTTTGCGAAAGCATTATGTGATCTGGGGGCAAGCATAAATCTCATGCCCCTTTCAATTTACAAGAAGTTGGGTTTGGGTGACCCAAAACCCACTGCAATGCTGCTACTGATGGCTGATCGGACAGTGAAAAGGCCTATAGGGATACTCCATGATGTTCTAGTAAAATTGGAGTCATTCATATTTCCGGCTGATTTTGTTATTCTTGATTGTGAAGTCGATTTTGAAGTGCCTATTATTCTTGGGAGGCCATTCCTTGCTACAGGCAGAAATTTCGGTTTAACAATGAAGAAGCGACCTTCAACATTTGTAGGACCATGAGGCAGAATGGTGAGCTTCAATCGGTATCCGCCATATCCCACAAAGAAAAGATGAAGAAGGAAAATGAACAAAAAAGTGAAAAACAAGAGTTTATGGTTGGGGATTTAGCGCTTTTAGACAGTTCTGGGTCGCCATGTCTTCCGGGCAAGCTCAAGTCCAAATGGACTGGCTCTTACTTGATTACCCATGTATTCCCTCATGGAGCAGTTGAGTTAAGAGCCAAGGAGGGAGTGCGGTTTAAGGTGAATCGAGAACGAATAAAACTCTATTTTGGGCAAAATGCATCGGGGAATGAAGTGATAAAGGCATACCATCTTGATGAAGGCTGAGTAATTAAGTGTCCTAAGTCGTGCCGCGACGTTAAATCAGGCGCTTGTTGGGAGGCAACCCAATACTTAAAGTTTTTATTTCTAGTAATGGTAGCATTTTCTACTAATGGGTTTGAAATTTGCAGGCACATCACTAGGATATTCTGCAGAAAATCACTCTGCACCAGTCACCAACAGACACATGCGACGGACCGTCGTTCTCTCGACGGTACGTCCTTCACAACCGTTCTGGTTGACAGAGACCCTATTCGTAAGGTTCTCTCATATTTTCTAAGTGTCCTCAACGGACATCTACGACGGACCGTCATACTCTCGACGGTCCGTCCTGCAAAACCTTCATGACGGTCAAAGACCCCTCTCTTAAGGGTCTCCATTTTATTAAGTGTCCCACGACGGACATCGACGACGGACCGTCATAATCACAACGGTCCGTGCTGATTGCCGGCGCTTTGCGCCCCAGGTTTGCTTCACCTACCACTCTTGTATTTCAATTTTTTTTATGCATTGGGGACAATTGCATGTCTTTTTGTTGGGGGTGGGGTAAATGGTGAGTGCTAGGGTGAAGTCTGAGTAGCCCAATTCTCTATCCTCTTTTGGGGTTTTCTTGCCTGTGTTCTTTTTCCCCAAGAGATTGATTACTTTTTCTGTTGAACCGGCATGTCTATATCTTTTGTACATAGTTTAATTCTAGAGCATGATGGCCAAAATGATATCCTGATAAATTGGAAAATGGTGCACGACTAGGCATACTAACTGATAAATGTGTGGCTCTAAGCATGACATAGAGGTACACCATTGCATTACCCTAAGTCTAAAATTCGAACTTGGTGTCTGATAATCTGGTATAGTTATGAGATGTCAAGTGAGTGTGAGGAAGATTTGAATAGTCCACTATTTGTACTGATCTAGAATTTGCCTAGTTAGTCCTGCTAAAAGTAAGTTGTAATAGACAATTAGGAAAGGATCATAGGCCCTTATTCAATATAGCCCATTTTTAGCCTAAATAAAAGAAAACCAAATGAAATTTATCCTTCTTTGATCCAAATGATCTGAGCTTAAATTAGACCTTTCTTTTTCACCCCAACTGATCTTTTCTCGGAATAATGCGTTGGCCCTGGTCCCTCCTTGGACATGTGCACCTCAGCTTATGCCAAAAGCATAAGTTGAGGGTGGCTAATGCAGTAAACAACCTTCGTTATGTCCCTGACCCAACTTTGTGTATTGTGTACCTTGACTCATGGCAAAGCCATGAGTTGAGGGTGGCTATTATGAGGAATGCTCTGGAAAGTGGGGTTGAAAGAACAAAGAGAGATAAAGATCAAAAGTAAAGTGACTCAAGAATTAGTTGAAAGAAAAGTAAAGAAAACGAAAAATATAAAAGAAATACAATTAAGAAAAGAAGAGAGTCACTTACACAAATGAAGAAAGAAGAGAAAATAGCAAGGTGAAAGAATATGAGAAACTGGGCGAGATAAAATGATAGAAAGAGGGAAGGTTTAGCCGATATGTCAAGGAGGGCAAAAAGTCACTAAAGTATACCTAAATATACCCTACCTGACCCTGAGCCTATGTTACAAGCTAAGAAAGTCCTATCGTGATCCTAAGGGTTGTATAGCGAACTTAAGGCAGTGAAAATAAGGGCAAGCTTATGGCAATAGGTATGAATGAGTGTGACTTTGTTCTGAGAGCGAGTGTTGAAAAGTAATCCTTATACTCAAACTGAAATCATTGTGTGAAAAATGAGGATTTTGTTTCAAAGTGAGGACACTAGTTGCAATACCGGAAATATTAGCATCTCGGTGAGAAATTGAAGATGATAGGTGTTAGTGCATGGTGAGTCTGTGTCATGTTCTGATCCCACATAATTCAAGCCTAATAGTGATAGCATGCATAGATATGATGAGATTAATCGGGATTGATAGCCAAATGATTGCAAAGGATAAAACATGGATACTATTGTACAAAGATTTTGTATTGAGTCATAGTGCATCGCTTGAGGACAAAAAACACATTTAAGTTGAGGGTGTTGATATACCGTGGTTCCACGGTATTATTAATACTTTTTCCTTAAGTTTAGTGTGTCCAAAAGCCTTTTTGTGCTAATTTTTATATAAGTTCCTCTTTATTAGCAGGAAATCTGTCCAAAGATGAATGCGGAGATTTTGAGCGAAGAAATGCAGAAGAGACCACCTACGGAGCTTGTGACGTTCCGTCGTGCTTGTGACGGTCCGTAGGTGGCAGCGTAGCGCAGCTGCTGAAGGAAGATGGGGAATTTTGACCAAGTGTGGGGTTACGGAGTTCATGACGGTCCGTCGTGTCCATGACGGTCCGTCCTACAAGTTCATCATGAAGTGCAGAGAAGTAATCCAGTACCCATATTCCAAGAGTTGAAGTGTTTTGGAACGAAGAACCTCGACGGACCGTCGTGTCTGTGACGATACGTCATACTTGCCGTCGAGGGTATTGAAGAGAGCAGCAGAAGAAATTGCACAAGTATGGGACGACGGAGTCCATGACAGTCCGTTGTGACTACGACGATCCGTCGCGAGGTCCGTCGACCCAGCCGCGTTTTGACAGATTTCTAGCAAATAGAATCCTTGTTTAATTAGGTTTTTGTTTTCTATAAATAGTTTGAAAAACCTCGTTTTTAAAGTTAGACTCCATATTGTTAGACACCTTATTACTAGACACTGTATTGTTAGACTTTTGATTATCACTAGACTTTTTGCGAGATTCTTGATTACTTTGAGATTCTTGCAAGTGATTTTTGGTGATTAATCAAGCAAACTATCGGATTTTACTCTTTCTCATTGAAGTAAGTACATGAATTCTTATATAATATATTTGAATATTGTGATTATGACTATGGGTAACTAAACTCCATAACTAGGGTTGTGGGAACCATAGGCAAATAATGAGGTAAAACTAACTAAAATAACAATTCTAGAATAGTGTCTTGCGTGTATTAATAATTCTTTCGCTTAGAAGTCTTTTTAACGGATGGCCAACATTAGAACTCGCCTTAATGCTACTTGCCGGACCAAGGAGGTAGATAATAGGAAAGGAATTGTCAACATAGATTTAGTGTATACTATCTAATAGGCTAGTATTGATTGGTACGAGGTAATAACTTAGTCAAATAACAAATACGATGCTTAATATGAGGTAAAGATAAGGGTTAGGATAGCAACACACGTAGCCGGACCAAGGTACGGAGTGAAATTTTCTAGATGCCGGACCAAGGATTTAGAAATACATAACTTATCACTTTGCATGCAAGATACTAGGAAAGAATTGTTATAGTTAGAATTATCAAGTTATGAACCTGTGGGGAACACGTAAACCCTAGTTACTTTGATTAATTGATTAAACTCCAACATTCAAAGTTGTTAAGTGTCTCTTTCAATTTCGTTAGTTATTTTCATTCATTTACAAATAGAAACCCCCCTTTTTTTGTTTTTGCTTTCCAAGGAAGTAATTGACCGAACAATAGTAATAATAGGTTACAGTTAAGTCTAAACTATTTTCCTCGTGGGAACGATCCCAACCTCACTAGTTGGGTTATTTACTTGACACGACCGCTTTACTTCTTATTTGAGAAGTAAGTCTGAGCTTATCAGTCTTTTAGAATTGATTTCAAAAATTCATGCACACATCACTGAAATTAAAATAAAAATAGTTCAAGTTAAAGAAAATAACTGAACTTCCTGATAAAAACATGAAGAGTGTATAGTCTTAAGCTTAGGATTAGCTTTTAAACATTGATGTAGCATAATATTAATTATATTACTGTACGCTTGGATTGTAGAGTCTAATATCAATCTAACTAATTAAACCATGATCAGATAGTGAAAACACCACCTCAAGTAGAAAAAGCAAAAGGAGTAAATAAAAAGAATTATATGATTAGTATACGTAATATTATTTTTTAATCTTTTCGTGATACTCCCTATATTCCTATGATGTGTTATTTGTGAGTCAATGCACACCTATTAAGAAAATTTTTAAGAACATAATATAAATCATAATTTCCATTAGTATCCTTGTGACATTAGAAATATAACTTTGTAAGTAGTGAACTCATCTTCTAGAAAATATACAAGTAAAGAAAAATATGAAAACATATTTCAAAAATCTATCTTGAACTTTGAATAATTCAAATATTTTATACAATGAAAAGTGATTAAAAAAATTGAGTTAACGTGAAATAAAATGAGTTCATTTTTCACGTTCTTGAATAAAATCACGTTCATTTTCCAAAAAAAAAAAACAATTTAAGTTTTTTTGAATATTAAATTCTAAAGTAGATTTTGATATGTACATGTAAATGTGTATAAATACGAGTCAATCCATTTTAACCCAATTCATTGATCACCTAGTTCCTTTTTTATTTTTACTTTTAGGGTAAGGGAAGATAAAATTGGGGGAGGCGATAACATAATGTGTTGGCATTTAAGACATTTTATCATCATATATTCACAAATTACAATATTACTACACCAAGCATTTGTATGTTTTTGCTCTTGTGGGTAGAAGAATATTAAAAGAAGCAGAGAGATATAGAGTAAGCTACTTTTGTTTTTTTTTTATGATGTATTCATGCGACAATAGCAACTTTAAAAATGAGTTAATTCTGACATTATTCAAAGGCAATACTCTTTGCAAAGAAACTCGAATATAAGAGAGAATACTTAACATAAATCTTCTTAAACCATATATTATTAATGATAGAAGAGATGGTACAATTATTTCAAAAGCCATCATATGCAGTAGAGCAAGAAAACATGTCATTGTTGATGAAATTCCAACTGGATTTAATATTCCTCCAATAGCATTCTAGGAACCTTCTTTTACCTATATATTATTAAAAAAATATTTTACAATTATAATTTAATTATTTTTATTCAAGGTTAACAATAAAATTTTCAATCCCATGTCACCATAGCAGGATAACACATATCAGGCAAACCCAAACGCTACACTTATGTGCATCTCGACAACTACAAAAACACTTCACATTTTCTAAAATTTTTTGTAGTTTTTCAAAATAAGACTTGGTCTATTTTTATGCACTTATTGTACCACGTATTTGCTACCTTTTAAACCGAATTCAATCATCTCATAGTAACTTATACTACAATTAAAATAACTTTTAGCGGTGATAGATAAAGACATTAATAAAGAGTGATAAAGTCTTTACCGACATTTGTTAAGTGCCATTAGATCCAATGTCAGTAAATCCTTTAGGAACATATACAAAGAGTGCTAGTTACAACTAAATATATATATTTAGAAACAATAATTAATTAATTGCCGCTAAACCTCATTTTTGATGTAGTGTAATCACATCCCAAAAGTCATTTACCTGAGAAAAGATAATAGGCCTGCCTCCAACTTTATCTCTATTGCCCAATAGTTTGTTAATATTACCCCTATTACCTAATGCATCTTAATAGTTGTTCTTAATTGTTTCTAAGTTTCCATTGAAATATTTCGTACATTATGTAATAATTTGAGATTATCTTTTGATAAGATTTCGAAAAGATTGCTATTGTTTAAGAGTGTATCTTCAGTAGATTGTGATGGTGAAGTAGGAGTTACTGCAAAAGATAAGGTACATGTTTTTTAGGGGTTATAGTAGGTAATGGAAGATCTAGAAATGTTTTTATCATTGGTACTCAATTTTGCTCTATTTAAAAGTTATTGTATAGAACAGGTGATTAGTTAATATAATTGAATAAGTTATTAGATATTGTACACAAATAAGAGTGTGTTATCAAAAAAGGCTGTAGGTGCTTAAGCACCCATACTTCATAACATAAGTCCGCCGATGATAATAGGAGTGTAGGTTTTTGTCTCACACCTTACTATTTACAATAGTTGTGGCGGAGTTATTTTTATCTTTATTTTTTATTAATTTAATTATATTGTTGACATCGTTTGTCATAACATTGGGAATGTATTAGTCTATACATTGCTTTAGGCTGTTTTTAGGGAATGTTGTGGATTGAGACCCCTTCGAGATAGCTCGAATTTAATGAGGACTTTTTCCATATTTTGTTGATTTTAGAGTCAAGAAACTTACTTGTATTAGCATCGAATAAATTGACGCTAATACTTTTACCATTTGAGCTAGCATCTAAGGTTTGACGTTTTCCATGATTCCTTTTCTTTTTAAATAATACCATCTGCCACAATTGATAGGTCCTTCATTTTGTGTTGGAGTGGTGCTATGTTGTGGCTCATTTTTTTATTGGATTTTCCTTTTTGCAAGTTGTATTAGTTTTTCCAAAGACACCACATTTTGTACTGTATATATACTATTTCCTTCATGGACAAGGCTTTGTTAGCGGCGACCAATAAAGATATGATTATTGACTGGTAATCCAATTGGTACCTATACAAATGTGTGTATATGATCCGCGAAATGCATAGGATGTACATCCATCTTTACTAACTTCCCTATTTTGTTCCATACTTGAGCTAACATTCATGGTCGTAGAATTATGTTGTAGTTTGGGTAGTATGATCCAGAAGTGAAATAGGGGGTGAATTTTTTTTTGGATTTTCTTCTTCAAATAGTTGACTTAGAAGAGTCTCTAGTAAACTTTTGGTATTTAGGAATAAACAAAAAGAATTGAAAGTGTGAAAGGTAAACTTGAAATAGGATGTTTTTATACTAGTTGAGATCCAATGTAGATCTTATATCCAATTTCCTTGTGTTGCAAGGGTGTTGTCTTCTAGTTTTATGAAATTTGTAGTAAATACAAGTTTTGAATATAGTTCCTATATCTACATTCAACGTTTTTTCTTTCTATTTTCTTTTGATACGAACCCTTACCAACAATATGTGAATCTTCTCTTTAACAGACGCTGGCTTTTATATAGTGTTGAGATGTTGAGACTTGAATCTTCTAGTTGATGATATGGAAACCCAAGAGCTTTTATCTTTGAAAAAGGAGTAGTAGAGATCCTTATTTTACAAGAATTAATAAAGTTAAGGCTAATCTTTAGATTACTTTTTCATTTCTCCGAGATCTTTATATTGTCCCTGTCGATTAACTTCTTTCCTGATGAAATAATCATTGATTCGGTTCACCTGATTGTAGCCATTATATCTTCCTTAAATCAAATAAGATTCTTTTTAATTGTCATATTTTTGTATTATTAAACCATTCACATTTTTAATATCATCATGGAGTGCATTACAAACTCTGTACAAAATATTGTTGCTTCCAATTGCACATGCAAGTGTACGTTGTTGCGCAAGTAATATGGTGACCCTAAAGAGCCGGATTATCAAACAAAAAAAGTTGTCAATTAATTATTCTTACTAAATTATATTTCTAATTATTTTTTTAAGGGAGGCTTTCTCACAATAATTTGTGTTTATTTTTTATCTTTTCATATGCATTTTTTTCGTATCGTTTTGTATCTAGGTGGAAACACAATTTCATCTAAAACCTTGTCTCGAACCGAACAATCCTCCTTATCTAGAAATGGAACCATTTAAACCTCATAGGATTTTACTAATACATCAGGCTTGTAGTAATAAGAGTAGTAAGGATATATATTTGTAATATTCTTGCTCTTTAAAACAACAATTGTGTGTGCGCAAGGTATCTCGTCTGATTGAAATATTCCACAAGTGCATACTTTCTGCTCAAGGCAAAATAATATGTCCTCTTCCAGATTCATAAATTGAGAAAACAAATTTAGATGATGGAACAATCTGCAAACATTAAAAAAGTTATTGATATGTTATATGAAATGCCACTATTTTCTATTTTTCAAACTAATGTTGATCTAAAGACAAATGATCCATATCAAATGCATAAAATATATATATTTAGCTATCTTTATATGTACCCTCATCTTTGAACATTTAGGTGCATTTACAATCAATACCTCCTCAAATATTCTCCACAATGTATCCTTTGTATGTGAAGAAATTTCTCTATTTTTACAGTTTCAAGAAGCAAATTAAATTCTAGCCTCTTTTGAAAATATTATGATAGAGAATTGGCATGCCTCAATAAGGCAGTCATTAACTCGAAGTCGTCATTCTACCTCTGTTTACTGTTGAATGAACTCTCAACCACTTCTCCTACCTAGCATCCTCTAGTTACTCCGTAACTCTATGATCAACCTTTTCCACCTTAGCCATTAATTTATGAAAATACTTCTTTTGAATAAGTCTTATCCATTGAGCACAATAGATCACATAGGGTGATTCTGCTCCTCTTGAAGTTTGTAGAGACATTCTTCCAAAGAAGCCAAGTGCATGCATAATGAGGTACATTTGAAGCACATTGCTTATACTCTTCATAATACTTTAATTTTTATGTAATACAACACATATTTTTTTCACGCTTGCCAAATGTATTTTTGAATTGTTCGAAGAACCATGTCAATGAACAATCATTTTCTATGTCTACAACTCCATCTGTTAATGAAAATATGAAACCTATCACCAATCAACACACATTATATATAAATAATACTATTGCTAGGTATTATATATATATAACACTATAATTGGGATGATAAAAAAATTTGAACAAGTAGATTCTCTTAGTTTATCAATAACAATTGCTAGGTTAGTTGAACAATTAAGCATGCCTCTGATTTTGAATGTTCATTGTCAGTACTTAAATGTTGCATTCTCATAATCAATTATTTAGTTATATTGTGTCATACACATTCCAATTTGGATTAGACTTAGCATTGAGTTAGATTAGGGTTCAGCGTACCCTCACAGTCTCAAAACTACGTGCCCTTGTAGGAGTATAAATCCCCTCATTGGGCATCAAATTTAGCGATCATACGAGTAATGCCTTTATACTCTGGAATTGAAATGTATATTAGGTCCTCTCAGTGGGGGGCATATATCGGACTCCACGCTTAGCTCATTTTATCTGAAGTCGGTTAATAGTAGATCCCAAAATCAGACTCTAGTGCATTTGACTAGGTTTTTAATATTTTAGTATTCTGTCTAAGCATTTTAATAATTAGTACTTCCTCATTAAATTCTGATCATTTCATTTCAATGTATTTCAGTATTTACATTATGTTCATATGTGTCATTTCTCAGTTATCCCTGTTCAACTTACATATTTTTTTCAGTTATATTCTTATCCTGCATTCTCCGTACATTTCAAGTACTGACGCATACTCAGAGCTACATCCTTTCATGATGCATGTTCAAGTACTCAGCATTCAGATCACGCATATATTTGGTTCCCGATCAATACTCAGCAGCATTAAGGGTGAGTTCTCACACATTGAGGACAATAGACATGTTTTCCATTTCAGTCTTTTATTTCTGTTTCATTTTTTCCTGGGACATGTCCCAACAAATCGAGTTAGTTAGATACTTTCTTAGATATAGTTTTATATTCAGCTTTAGCATTTGAGTGATTGTTTAATATCACTTAACATTTAGAAGTTTATTATATATTCAGATTTGTATGGGTATTTCCCATCTATCAATTATCTCATAATTTAAGTTGTTGCATAGTATCCTATGTTCAGTATTTATAGTATGCTTATGATATGCCAACTCAGGGTTAGCTTGGGGTCACTCGTGACCCTAGATCCCGTGTTTACGCAAAGCGGATAGCCGCAACACGTGTTACTTTTCCATCAATATACACAAAGATTCATGAATAAAATTGGTAAATCTATATATTTCTTGTTTTTACAAAGACAAAATGTCTTATGAAATTATATTTAGAAAGAACCGAATAGACAACATTAATTTAGTGATAGATACTACTAAAAGTATTGAATTAGCTATGGTATTTGTCAGTAATCCTAACTAATCCATCACTAAAAACATCCTTGCGAATTCATGAATTTTTTTTTGCGCTAATCCATAGCTAAAAAAATTAGCATGAAATTTTATTGTTCAGCTATGAAATTTCATCCATGTTAATTCCTTATTTTCTAGTAGGTTAATATACTCTTAGACCAATATCTCATCAAGGATGAACGACAACTTTAAGATCAATCTATACTCGAAAAAAACAAAGATGTGGTTAATTTTATAAATTTTCATATAATTATGACCTTTCCACAAAGATCATATAACTATGGAAATTTCGTGTAAAATTAATCAACAAATTCCTACCTAATTAACTTACACAAAGTCATGTAGCCGAAAAATCCAACTTTAATTTTTCACTCTACATTAACAATATAATTGTTTTTGTTTATGCATTTTTGCTTGTCTACTTGAGACTGTGTTTTCATTATATCATTAAATTGAGCATAGAGGCTGCAATCTTATCTTATAGTTCCAATATAACCATTCTTAAGCTACGTAGATGTTTAAATACTAATCCTAAACTTTAGGCTCTACACCCTGCATGTTCTTTTTTATCATGAATTTAGGTTATTTTTATCTTACTTGAATCATCATAAATTCTAACTTATGTGAAAGAGAGAGACATAACTTACAAGGAATTGGATCAATAGGCTCAGGGGTACGCTCCTTATCCGCTGGAAGAGAATCCTCTATTTGACAAATATATTGATCTAGTCATGTAACCAAGCGAAAAAAAGGATTTTCTTAAAGCATGAATTATATTGACCATGAATCCTCCTTTTATTTGTTACGAGACTAGAGTGGATTTTTTCTTTCACTAGGGACCAGAAACACATCTCTCTCTCCTTCACTTAAAACACAACCTATGATGATTCATGTAAGACAATAAATAACTAAACTTAATGATAAAAAGACCACGTAGGGTGTAGAGCCTTATGTCTAGCATTAGTATTTAAACATTGATGTAGCTTGAGTATGCTTACATTAATATAAGATTGAATTATATTCATGATGTAGGTTAAGGTCCTCAGGATTCAGATCACGAATAGTCATATAATTATTATTTTCCCACTAAAATCATATAACTATTGAAATTTCATTAAAAAGTAATAAAAAATGCCTACCTAATTAACTAACACAAAATCATTTTGCTGAAAAATCCAACTTTAATTTTTCACTCTACATAAATAATCTAACATTTTTTTGTTTACTCGTTTTTGCTTTTCTACTTGAGACAGTGTTTTCATTATACCAATTTATTGACTTTTGAGACAACAATCCAATCTTTAGTTATAAAATAATCATTCTTAAGCTACATCAGTACAAATCCTAAACGTTAGGCTCTACAACCTACATTCTTTTTATCATATATTTAAGTTATTTTTGTGTGTCTTGAATCATCATGGATAGTGATTTATGTGAAGAGAGAGACATGACTAAATAGGAATTGGTTCAATTCGCTCAGGGGCATACCCCTTTATCGGCAGCAAAATATTCCCCTCTTTGACACATATATTTCTCTAGTCTCATAACCAAGCGAAAAACGGGATTCTCTTTAAGCATGTATTCTTCTGTACAGGAATCCACCTTTGATTTGTTACGGGACTAGAGAGAAAAAGGGGATTCTCTTGCACTAGGGTCTAATGATGATTCAAGTCGTACAAAAATAACTAAATTTCTTAATAAAAAGAGCATGTAAGTTGTAGAGCCTAAAGTCTACGCTTAGTATTTAAACATTGATGTAGCTTAAGAATGATTGTATTAATAAATATTGAATTGTGGTCTTATCTGAATCTAGCTAAAGAATGAATAGCTATATAATGAAAACACCATGTCAAGTAGAAAAGAAAAAAGAGTAAACATGGATATATATTATTTTTATACATAACAATATTCTACAATAGTTCCACGATACTCCTTATATTCCACATTAAGTGTAATTTATAAGGCAAAAGACACCTATTACGAAAAATTCATCAAACTAAGAAAAGAAGCAGAGGAAATAGGCGACCAAAACCCTTCCAAGAATGCAACACGTTTTCTTCAGTTTTTGCCCCAAAATTGAAGGATTTTTTCATAGATTTCATCACCAAGTAATGGGATTTCACTAGTGGGTTCCTTTCACTGATTAGGTCCCTAGAATTCAGATAGATTCTTGATTTATGTGTCTTTCTTAAACCTAAAGTTTGTAAAACCTTAGATATTAGTTGTGATTTAGGTATTAGAGTATTCCTAATTAGATTATCTTGTTTTTGTGGAATCTTTTCTTACTTTTTTGCATGAAACTCATAACCCTAGTTGTGTAGATTCTTTAATTTTATGAATGATACATGCTAGGTCAATTAAAAAACTTTACATGCATCGTTTTTTGAATGTTACATTATCAATTTATCATTTTTATATTCTCAGGTTTTCATGTTAGTATTTGAACTATTCAATGTTTGAGTTATGTGTGTTAGATATACATATTAAGTTTGGAGTACGCTTAGAGCCGAGTGGACTAGGTTTTTGTATACCCTCATAGTCCCAGAACTGCATACCTCCAAAGGCTAAGTCCTCTATATGGGCATTAGTTTTAGTGGTCACTCCATAAACTCCTCTATACCCTGGCAAGGTATATAGGTTCCTTCAATGTGGTGTGTGAATTTGACATCATGGATAACTCATGTGGTGGTTTTGTCGGTTATTAATGGCTCCCATAATCGGACTCTAAAGTATTTGACCAATTTTCAGTTATACTTCAATATTCAGTCTCATCATGTTCCTCTTGCATTTAATTCATGTGTAATCCTTATTGAATGATATTTCCTGATTTCAAATCAAAAGTACTAAAATCAAAATTTTGAGCATACACACATAAAATTTAATGAAGGGAATGGTTTCCTTTTTCTAGTTTGAACCAAAGGAGTCTTCATGGAAAAAGTGAAATTAGGAAAATTGTTAGCCCCTATATCGAGTTGTTGTCGATCAATCCATTCTTTTGGTGTTATAGTTGTTAGATGGATAAATTGATCTGGTTGGATAGGATATTAGTACAACTATTGGTTAACGTTTTGGTTCATAATTATGACTTAATCATCTGGTTTTCCTGGTGAGCAGTTTAAAAATCTAAAGAGAAAATTATGATAAACCATTAAAATTAGTCATGTCAGGAGCAAAAATTTTATCAAAAGAATTCCAAACGTCATTTAATGAAGTCTCCAAGTATAACGTAGGAGCTACAACATTGTCAGGTTTATTAATATTACAACTTCTTCAAATCGCACTTATATCCAAATCATGATCACCCATTTTAAATCTATATAAAATGATATCTACTTAGATGTTAAAAAATAAAAATGAACTTATAAGAGAAACTAATAATGTTTTCTGCTAAATTAGAGAGAGAGAATATGATTCAAAGAGGGGGGTTTCTAATGGAGGAAGTAGATGATCAAAGAAATGTTTAGTGGGTATAACATTACAACTTAAAGGTTAAGATGAAGAAAAGTGAACCAATTTCAAAATATATAGATAAACTTAAAGGGCTATCGACCTATCCCGGCGCATCCATATTTAATTTAAAGTTAATGCACAATAAATATTTTTTTCTATTTTAGAAAGAGTGGGAATAGAAACAAGAGAGATGTCAAATATTATAATGTGTACCTTTTGTTTAAGATCATACATCTCATATATTATTGTAACAAATCGAGAGCACCCCCTAGTCGTAACATGGTGTATTCAATTTAAAAGATATCTTACACAAGCCCTTAGAATTCATTCATGAAATAGGCATTAGAAAATATGGAAGAATTTAAATATTTCATTTTTTATTTTTTTACATATAACTAGATATCATTTTATATAGATTTAAAATGAATGATCATGAATGGGATATAGGTGCGGTCGTAAGAAGTTAAAATATTAATAAACCTGACAATGTTGTAGCTCGGAAGTTATACTTGGACTTCTTTAAATGTTTTTGGAATTCTTTTGATGACTTTTTTGCTCCTGACATGATTAATTTTAATGGTTTATATGAAATTTTCTCTTTAGAATTTGATAACTGCTCACTAGGAAAAACCAGATGATCAAGTCATAATCAAGAAACAAAATGGTAATCAACAGTTGTAATTACATCCCATTCAACCATCTCAATTTATCCAACAAACCTCTTTTCCTCCATCAACAACAACAGTAGTGTGTGTTCCACCAACAACTAAAACAACAAAAGAATGAATTGATCTACAACAACTCGATATAGGGGCTAACAATTATTCTATATTTAATTTTTTCCATGGAGACTCCTTTGATTCAAAAAAGAACAAGGTATCCATTCACTTTGTTACATTTTATGTCTGTATATTTAAAATTTTGATTTTAGTACTTCTGATTTGAAATTAGAAAAAATAATTCAATAAGGATTACACATGAATTATTGCATATGACTCAAAATTTTGATTTTATCACTTTTGTTTGAAAGAGGAAAAATAATGGTTCTTTGAGACATATTTCTCCAGTCCCATAACCAAGTGAAAAAGGGGATTCTCTCTCCTTCACTTAAAAAACAACCTATGATGATTCAAGTCAGACAAAATCAACTAAACTTCATGATAAAAAGAACGTGTATGGTGTAGAGCGTAAAGTCTAGGATTAGTATTTAAACATTGATATAGCTTAAGAATGATTAATTAATATAAGAATAAACTGTAGTATAATCTCAATCTAACCAAAGATAACATGAATATATACTGAAAAAACCATCCCAATTAGTAGAAAAGAAAAAAGTGTAAGCATGGAGTTATATTATTTTTGCAAAGGGGTCTAGTGAACCCTTGTACTTGTGTAAGTTTGAATTGTGAACCCTTCTACTTATACATTTGTCATATGGACCCCTGAACCCATCTACCCTCAACATTTTAAAAACGTTTTCTGACATGGCCTCCTTTGTGGCAGATACAACCAAGGGGCGTGTGATATACACACCTGAGGAGAGTGAAATGTGGTTAAAAGGGTCTAATAGCCACATTAGGGTTTTATAAAGTCTTCTTTCGCATTCACATTTAACACCATTATTGAAAAATTTATGCTTTTTCTTGCCTCTTTTTTTATCTTCTTTCTCCAAATTTCTTGTCCATTTATTTCGTCGTTTTAATCCTCTTTTATTTTTAGGCATTTCAAGTTAATTGTTTGCTTATTTTTTTGGTTGATCTTATTGTAGTTTTCTACATCATCACAAAAGTTTTTTTTCTTAGAATCCTATCATCATGAAACATGTAATTGAGTGCATAAAAATAGAATCCACAAAAAAATTCAAGAAAATCAGTATAATCAACTAAAAACCTAAAACTTAAAAAGAGAGATAAATAGAAGATGAAATATAGACTAAACAACATACAAATACAAAAATAAGTCACAAAATTTATATGCATAAACTAAACATCAAATAAAATCAACAAAATTACTCAAGCAATTTTGTGCGAATGAAGAATAAAATGAGAAAGAAAAAATGTAGGTATAGATGGCCTCACATCGATAGATGTCGTAGATGTTAACACACTGTGCTTTTTTGATTTTTAATGAAAAAAAAGATGAATTCCTTGATTGTTTCTCGTGTTTTTTCTTCAATGAAAAGAGTAGAAAATATTGCTAAAAAAGTGTAAGGAAGATGAAAGAGAAATGAAATAAGATTGTGGGGAAAGTGGTGGGTTTGGTTGCAAAAGGTAGATAAAAATCATAAATATATTGATTAAATATTATAAAAATGTCAAGATGACATGAAGTGGTATATAGATACACATGTCATTTTATAAATATTTTTAAAATTAAGTGTCACACATTTGGTGTACACTCACAATTAAAGGGTAAAAAAGATGTTCAATATGTTGAGTTTAGCTGGGTTCAAGGGTCCAGATGACAAATGAGTAAGTAGAAGTGTTCACAATACAAACTCATACAAGTATAAGGGTCCACCAAACCATTTTACCTAGTACTTTTACATATAATATTATTCTATAATCTTTTCATTATATGTCACGACCCAAACGGGCCGCGAGTGGCACCCACACTTATCCTCCTATGTGAGCGAACCAACAAATCTAAACCCCAACGTTTTACCAATATTTCAACCATAATGAACAAAATATAATGCGGAAGACCCAAAACTCATTAATATAACCAATTAAATAAACTTCTAAATTATAATACTTATCATCCCCTAAATCTGGAAGTCATCACATCAAGAACAACTATCCTCAAATTACTAATTCTAAGAGTATTTAAGAAACTAAAATAAGTAAACAGATGGTCCATGTTCGAACTTCACAGACATCAAGACGTGAATGAGAGAATCCAGTCCGAGCTAGGAACAATAGCTCACCTTGAAATCTGACGTGCTGAAGACTGGCTAGATTTGCGGACGAGTCGAAGTCAACGGTGCACTTGCTGCACTCCACAAAACAACACGAAGGAAATAAAAGTAGGGGTCAGTACAAGAAACAAGTACTGAGTAGGTATCATCGGCCAACTCAAAATAGAAAGCAATATA
>NC_028640.1:46806036-46814410 GCF_001406875.1 Solanum pennellii | reverse complement strand
CCTTTTGCTTTCCTCTTCGTTCTCTCTCTCTCGCTCGTTCTCCCCTTTCTGTCTTTTTCTTTTACCGTAATTATCATATAATTCATTATGATAAAAGTAACGCATTATTTATTTCAAAGTTATCTCCTCTAACCCCCAAGTAAATAAATTATTAAACTTACCCCACTAATTTCATAAGGTTTGTCATTAATAGTCCAAAACACCCCTTTAAAACCTTTAGCAGAAATCCGACCCAGCTGGGGTTACGCAACCTGTGACAGCCCGTCGTGTCTATGACGGTCCGTCCTGCAGGTCCGTCACAAGGTTCAGAGAGTCAAATTCAGTAAAGAGGCTTGTGACGGCCCGTCGTGTCTGCGACGGTCCGTCCTGTAGTTTCGTCGCGAAGTTCAGAGAGTCGATCTCAGTACCCAGATTTCAGAGTTAAAGTGTTATGGAATGAAGACCCTCGACGGTCCGTCGTGACCATAACAATCCGTCGCCTGATCCGTCGACCCAGCCAGTTATTTTCAAAATAATTCTACTGCTCGAACCGACTAAACAGGTTGTTACAATAGATACCAATTTACCCATCGTTCGTCCCCGAACGATCACAGATAGAAAAACAAGGGAGAGAAAGAGTACCTGAATCTGTAAAAATATGTGGATATCTTTCTTGCTTATCAGCCTCATTCTCCCAAGTGGACTCTTCAATTGTCCGATTCTTCCACTGAACCTTGATGGATGCAATCTCCTTTGATTTCAACTTGCGGACTTCTCTTGCTATAATAGCAACCGGCTCCTCCTCATAAGACAAATTCTCGTCGAGAAGAACTGAATCCCAACGAATAATGTAGTTTCCATCCCCATGGTACTTTTTCAGCATAGACACATGAAATACCGGGTGCACTCCTGAGAGTCCTGGAGGCAATGCCAATTCATAAGACACCTCCCCCACGCGCTTCAAAACATCTAATGGTCCAATATACCTTGGACTAAGTTTACCTCGCTTACCAAACCGCATCACCCCTCTCATGGGTGAAACCTTCAGCAAGACTTGTTCACCCTCCATAAAATTCAAGTCCCTAACCTTTCAATCTGCATATTCCTTCTGCCTACTCTAAGATGCTAGAAGCTTATCCTGAATGAATCTTACCTTATCTAACGATTCCCTCAAAAGATCGGTACCCCAAGGTCTTACCTCAAATGCATCAAACCAACCAATGGGAGACCTACATCTCCTCCCATACAGTGCCTCAAATGGAGCCATATCAATACTTGAGTGATAGCTATTGTTGTATGAAAACTCTGCTAAGGGTAAGAATTTATCCCAATGACCACCAAATTCTATCACACATGCACGAAGCATATCCTCTAACACCTGAATCGTTCGCTCAGACTGACCATCGGTCTGAGGGTGAAATGCAGTACTAAGATCCAGCCTAGTACCTAATTCAGCATGTAATGTTCTCCAAAACTTAGAAGTAAACTGCGTACCTCTATCTGATATGATGGAGAGTGGAACTCCATGCAATCGAACAATTTCCGAGATATAGAGTTTGGCTAACTTCTCTGCATTGTAAGTCATCTTGACCGGAATGAAGTGAGCAGACTTAGTTAACCTGTCAACAATTACCCAAATAGAATCAAACTTACCCAATGTCTTGGGAAGACCAACCACGAAGTCCATTGCAGTTCTTTCCCACTTCCATTCAGGAATGGGCATTCTTTGAAGTGTTCCTCCAGGCCTCTGGTGTTCATACTTTACTTGCTGACAATTTGGGCATTTGGCAACAAAATCAACAATGTCGCGCTTCATTCTACTCCACCAAAAATGTTGCTTTAGGTCGCGATACATTTTGGTTGCACCAGGATGTATAGAGTACCTTGAACTATGAGCCTCTGTAAGAATAGTGTGAATCAAATCATCAACACGGGGCACACATACCCTTCCCTTAATCCTCAAAACGCCTTCCTCATCAATTATTGCCTCTTTAGCCTCTCCTCGCAATACCATATCTCGAATTCGGCTCAGCTTCTCATCAGTAAACTGCTTTCCCTTAATCTTGTCAAGAAAAGAGGATCTTGCCTCCACACAGGCCAAAAGTCCTCCTTTCTCTAGTATTTCCAGCCTCATAAGGTCATTAGCCAAAGTCTGAACCTCTCTAGCCAATGGGCGTCTAGAAACCTGTAAGTAGGCTAAACTACCCATGCTCCCTGCTTTTCTACTTAAAGCATCTGCCACAACATTAGCTTTTCCTGGGTTATACAATATAGTAATATCATAGTCCTTCAATAGTTCCATCCACCTCCTCTGCCTCAAATTCAAATCTTTCTGAGTAAAGACGTACTGTAAACTACGATGATCGGTATAAACTTCACACTTGACCCCATATAGATAATGTCTCCATTGCTTTAATGCAAACACTACTGCAGCCAACTCCAAATCATGGGTCGGATAGTTACGTTCATGCACTTTTAATTGCCTCGAAGCATAAGCAATTACATTTCTCTCCTGCATTAGCACTGCACCCAAACCAGAATAAGATGCATCACAATAGACAATAAAATTCTTACCTTCCACTGGCAAGGTAAGAATTGGTGCAGTAGTCAACAAAGTCTTGAGTTTCTGAAAACTTTCTTCACATTCTTCCGACCATACAAAGGGAACATTCTGCTTAGTCAAATTTGTTAGCTGCGAAGCAATAGAAGAAAATCTCTTGACAAATCGACGGTAGTAGCTAGCTAAACCAACAAAGCTTCTTACCTCTGTAACATTAGTAGGTCTTACCCAACTCTTCACTGCTTCAATCTTAGAAGGATCCACCATCACTCCATCCTTAGAAACCACGTGCCCCAAGAAGGACACTGAATCTAGCCAAAACTCACACTTGGAGAATTTGGCATAAAGCCTTTTCTCCCTCAACAACTCCAATACAATTCTCAAATGCTCCTCATGTTCTTTCCTGCTCTTTGAGTATATCAGTATATCATCAATGAATACAATAACAAAGAGATCCAGATATGGCTTAAAAATCCCGTTCATCAGACTCATGAAAGCAGCAGGGGCATTCGTAAGCCCAAAAGACATTACTAAGAATTCGTAATGCCCATACCTGGTTCGAAAAGCAGTCTTTGGCACATCTGCTGCCCGTATTTTCAATTGATGATAACCGGATCTCAGATCAATTTTAGAGAAGACACAAGCACCTTGTAACTGATCGAACAAATCATCAATTCGAGGAATAGGATACTTGTTCTTAATAGTTACCTTATTCAGCTGCCTGTAGTCTATGCACATCCGAAGGCTTCCATCCTTCTTCTTCACAAATAAAACAGGAGCACCCCAAGGGGATGCACTTGGTCTAATAAAACCTTTACCTAACAACTCCTGAAGTTGGGCCTTTAACTCCCTTAACTCAGCTGGAGCCATTCTATAAGGGGGGATGGAAATGGGGCGAGTACCCGGCTCCAGATTAATACAGAAATCGATATCCCTATCCGGTGGCATACCAGGAAGGTCTGCAGGAAACACATCCAGAAACTCGCAGACTATCGAAACAGATTCAATCGAAGGTACTTTGGAAGTATCATCCCTGAGATGTGCCAAGAAGGCTAAACAACCTTTACTAACCATCCTCTTAGCGCGAAGAAAAGAGATAATACGGACTGGGGTGGAAATGTAGTCACCCTCCCACACTAGCGGATCTGTCCCAGGCTTGGCCAATGTCACAGTTTTAGCATTACAATCTAAGATTGCAAAATTTGGGGAAAGCCAAGTCATACCCAGAATTACATCAAAATCCACCATTTCTAGGATATTCAAATCTACATAGGTATTGCTCCCTACAAAAGTCAAAAGGCAAGACCTATACACCTTCTCAACTATCACAGACTCACCCACAGGAGTAGAGACACTAATAGGCATGTCAAGCAAATCGCAATGTAAATCAAGACCAGTAGCAAATGAGGAAGATACATATGAAAATGTGGATCCAGGATCAAATAATACAGAAGCCATGCAATCACAGACCAAAAGATTACCTGTGATAATAGCATCAGATGTCTCTGCTTCAGACCTCCCGGGGAAAGCATAACAATGGGCCCTATCACCTGTCTGTCGATTGCCCCTATCATGTTGCGCCGCGGCAGTTCCAGCTTGCCCGCCAACCCGGTTGATTTGGTGACCACCATTACCTTGGCCACCACGTCCTCCAGAATGGCGGCCTCTCCCATGACCACCTCTACCTCTAACCATTGGGGGTCTGTAACTCTGTTTTGGACAATAACTCCTAATATGTCCAGTCTCCCCACATCCATAACAATTCCTGGAGTCCAGCATAGGTCTTTGTGAAAGTGACGAAGTCTGAGGATAACCACCAAACTCAGAAAAAGGCTGACTGGGCTGCGATGGACCCCCAGCTAAAGCCTGCAGTGAAGACTGAATAGGACGGGCTGGGTAACCTCCTGAACTCTGCCCTCTGGAGTAAGAACCACAAAACTCACCTCCCTTACGGAACTTCTTAGAGGTCGATGCTGTGGTCAAATCGTCTGGCTTCACCCCCTCCACTTCCATCACAAAATCAACCACTTCCTGAAAGGATTTTGCTGCAGCAGCTACTTGTAAGGCTGGGATCCGCAAATCTGACGTCAATCCCTTCACAAAACGGCGAACCCGCTCTTGTGGACTGAAACAAAGCTGAGTGGCATACCTAGATAGCGCACGAAATTTAGCCTCATAAGCAGCAACAGACATCCTTCCTTGCTCTAGGCTCAGGAATTCATCTCTCCTCCTATCCCTCAAAGTCAGGGGTATATACTTCTCCATAAATAAGCTAGAGAATGATGCCCAAGATATAGGTTGTGCCTGTGCAGGTTGACACTCAACATACGACCGCCACCACCTTTTGGCATCCCCCTGAAACTGATAGGTCACAAACTCCACACTGAATCGTTCTACTATGTCCATCTTATGTAGCAGCTCATGACAATCAACCAGAAAATCATAGGCATCTTCAGATTCAGCACCCTTGAATACTGGAGGTTTTAACATTAAGAATTTAGTGAAAAGTTCATACTGATCACTTGTCATTATGGACCCTATAGTCAATCGAGGAAAGGTGCCTACTTCCAATGAGGCATCTATGCGGGGAGCCACAGCGGCTGCATGTTGTACTCCCTGAACCTGAGGTGCTGGTGCAGAAAACACTGGAGGTGTCTGGCCCTGATCAGATAACCCGCTAAGATAGGTAAGAACCTGGTTAATCATCTCTGGGGTAGGCTGGGGTGGTAGTTCCTCATCTTGGTCCTGCTCATTTTCCCCTTCTCCACCCCTCTTACTACTTCATCAGTTGGTGGAGGAGTCACCACCCTATCACTAGTTGGACCAGGTGTTCGTCCTCTACCTCTAGAGGGCGTCCTCCTGCGACCTCTACCACGGCCTCTTGCCACTGCTCCTCCTCGAGCTACGGTCCCAATGGTCGGCTCAGACGCACCCTGTCCTGCCGGTGCTGGTGTTGACACAGTCATTGCTCTAGTTCTGACCATCTGCGAGATAGAGTGAGGATGTCAGATACCAATTTGTATCACCTAGATACCAATTGGACCCATGTAATAGCACGAAAGGAAGAAAGAATGGAGTTTTCCTAAAGTCCTATAGCCTCTCAAAGAAAAGTAAAGGCGTCCCCTTACCGTTCCTCAAGACTCTACTAGACTCGTTCTTGTGTGATGAGACCATCGAACCTAAAGCTCTGATACCAAGTTTGTCACGACCCAAACGGGCCGCGAGTGGCTCCTACACTTATCCTCCTATGTGAGCGAACCAACAAATCTAAACCCCAACGTTTTACCAATATTTCAACCATAATGAACAAAATATAATGCGGAAGACCCAAAACTCATTAATATAACCAATTAAATAAACTTCTAAATTATAATACTTATCATCCCCAAAATCTGGAAGTCATCACATCAAGAACATCTATCCTCAAATTACTAAGTCTAAGAGTATTTTAAGAAACTAAAATAAGTAAACAGATGGTCCATGTCCGAACTTCAAGGACATCAAGACGTGAATGAGAGAATCCAGTCCGAGCTAGGAACAATAGCTCACCCTGAAATCTGACGTGCTGAAGACTGGCTAGAGTTGCGGACGAGTCGAACTCAACGGTGCACTTGCTGCACTCCACAAAACAACACAAAGGAAATAAAAGTAGGGGTCAGTACAAGAAACAAGTACTGAGTAGGTATCATCGGCCAACTCACTTTTGCTTTCCTCTTCGTTCTCTCTCTCTCGCTCGTTCTCCCCTTTCTGTCTTTTTCTTTTAACGTAATTATCATATAATTCATTATGATAAAAGTAACCCATTATTTATTTCAAAGTTATCTCCTCTAACCCCCAAGTAAATAAATTATTAAACTTACCCCACTAATTTCATAAGGTTTGTCATGAATAGTCCAAAACACCCCTTTAAAACCTTTAGCAGAAATTCGACCCAGCTGGGGTTACGCAACCTGTGACGGCCCGTCGTGTCTATGACGGTCCGTCCTGTAGGTCCGTCACAAGGTTCAGAGAGTCAAATTCAGTAAAGAGGCTTGTGACGGCCCGTCGTGTTTGCGACGGTCCGTCCTGCAGTTTCGTCGCGAAGTTCAGAGAGTCGATCTCAGTACCCAGATTTCAGAGTTGAAGTGTTTTGGAACGAAGACCCTCGACGGTCCGTCGTGACCACGACGGTCCGTCGCCTGATCCGTCGACCCAGCCAGTTATTTTCAAAATAATTCTACTGCTCGAACCGACTAAACAGGTTGTTACATTATACTACTTATTTTCCCATATTAAGTGTAATTCTTAAGGCAAAGCACACCTATTAAGAATAATATTCAACAGCATAGGGTGAATCACAATTTCAACTATTGCCTTTTGTGATATTATAAATACTAGTTTCTGGACACGAGCTTTGCACCTGTGTTCTTAGATATGTTAGAGTGACTAAGATGCAATGAAAACATATAGTGTGTAAACAACATGCAATGAATAATATAATACAAAAATTATAAATAAATCTTTAATAATATAACCATAAAACACCAATAAGGGGCACATTTTGATGTTTTAAATTATTTCTTTTTAAGCAATCTACTATAACTTTTAAACTTTGGATAATAGTTAGCAAACTTTTAATAAAGTCACCAATGGCTAATTTCAGCTCAAACAAGTATTTAGACTTACGACTTCATAGAAAACTAAATTAAGATGTATAATAGAGACGAAAAACACAGAAAAAATAGAGAAGGAAAAAAAACAATTTATACATTCTTCATAAGACGTTGATCAATAATTATGTAGATTAAAAAATAAATACAAAATTAGTACATAATATTTCGAGTTCTTATTGACTCTTTCTCCCATATCCTATCAAATTCAAGAGTCTTCTTCATGATATACGTCAATAACATAAACTATTTGACTATATATCAATTTGAAAATGTTTCAGCTCTTAAATAGTAGCTTATCGATTATGATATTGAAATCTAAATAAAAAATAATATTAGAAGACAAGTAAACATACGTTGTAAAAAAACAAGATATCTAGCAAAATTATGGATGAATAATCATTAAAGCTACAAAAATCTCAATAAGAAGAATGTGTTACTCCATCAACAACAATCAATTTTTTGTAGGTGTCCCTACAATCCACATTAATAAAAGAAGTAGAATAATATATTGTGATAATCTATGAGCTGACATAATATGAATAAGAAAAAAATGATATTTTATATGGCAAAATACAATATACAAATACAAGATTCCAAATAAATTCAAGAATTCATAAAACAAAAAACTAGTTCAAAAAATAGTCATCTAAAGTGATAATGATGAAAGTAGGATACACAATATCACAATTAAAATCATATATAATATTATTATAGTTAAACAAAAAAAAACATAAATGGTACCTGAAAATTACCGAAATAATCTCATCAAACGGAGGTAATTGGTGAAAAAAAATATTCCTCCATTGCTTAGAGATTTATATAAAAGAGGCTTACGAGCCTCACCATTTAGTTTTTTTAAAAAATATATTTATAGCAATTATAGATGGAGATCATAACTTTACCTCTACAATTGATATTCAGATAAGAAACTAACGACTATTAATGTCATTAAATCATAACTGAGTATTATTAATAATTAAAAGAGAAGATGAAAAGTTGATAAATTTGTAGATTTAATGAAATAATCATGAGCTTATACATGGGGAGATGGAGGGTTGCTCTTTTTACTAACCAATTTAATATAATTTAATTTAATCGTAGTAATTATAGATAGAGAATAAAACATTAGTCATATTATTTAGACGTTTATAATCTCAAAAAAGAGAATATATATATATATATA
>NC_028640.1:46803843-46805271 GCF_001406875.1 Solanum pennellii | reverse complement strand
TATATATATATATATAATAGAAAATAGGTATTATTAAGTTATATATTTCAATTAGGAATTAACCTAAGGAAGTGCAAAAGTCTATCAACATTTTAATTAAAATGAAACAATTTAATATTTAAATTAAATAGTTAAATGTTTTATAATCTTTTAATTTATAGTAAGGGTAAAATCGTAATTCAGCTTTTAACTTTTTTGTTCCCACTTACAATAATATATGATAAGGGAAAATAATGCACAAGTAGCTCCCTAGACTATGACCGAAATCTCAAAGTCACACCTTAACTAAACTAAGGTCTTATTACCCCCTTGAACTTTTTTTGTTGGTAATTTTGTGCACCTTTTGGGATTACATGTCATCCAAATATCTCCCACGCACCTAATTGTGTGGATTCACGGAACGTGCCACGTTAGACAAAAGGTGCATAAAATTACATTAAAAAAATAAGTCCAAGGGGGTAATAGGACCTAGTTAATTTAAGGCGATCTCTGAAATTTCCGTAATAGTTCAGGGGGTACTTGTGCATTTTCCATAAATATAACTTTGTAAGTGTTGAATTGATCTCCTAGAAGATAGAAAACTTCAATATGTGAAACTACATGGAAAAAAATTCAAACACCTATCTCGAACATTTACAATTCAACTTTTTTTCATAATGAAAAAAGCTTCAAAAATTCACTTAATGTGGAATAGAATTAGTACGTTTCACACACCTTATATACTGAACAAATCACATTCCAAAAAAACGTAAATGTTTTTAAATATGAAATTCTAAAGTACATTTTGATTTATTCATGAAAATATGTATAAATATGGGTTGATCTATTTTTAATCCAATCCATTGGTTATCTAGTTCATTTTTTAAAATATATTTTGTGGGGTAAGAAAGATAAAATGGGGGAGGGTATTACATTGTGGAGATTAAATCTACACCCGGTGAAAATTTATATAGCCAATCAATTAAGCTACGAAGATTCTCTTATACGAATATTGGACATAGGATGAGAAATCAAAAGAAACTAGAAAAACATAGTTCTTGGAATTAAAGGTATTATTATTATCGTATATATTCAAAAACTACAATATTACTACTCCAAGCATTTGTATTTTTTGCTTTTCTGAGTAAAAGATTATTTAAATTTAAGAAGCAAAAAGATTTTGGGTGTGTTTGGTATGAAGAAAATCATTTTCCTGAAAATATTTTTATAATTCTATCATGTTTGGTTGAGTGAAATATTTTGGAAAATATTTTCTAAATCAACTAATTTTTCTCAAATCTATAGAAAATGACTTCTCTTTTAAACATAAGGAAATGATTTTTCAAAACTCTCTTCCAACCTCCGCCTAACCCACCCCAACCTACCAACCCCAATCCACCCCCTACCAACACTCCACACAGCCTACCAACCCCCAACCCACCCACCCCA
>NC_028640.1:46770258-46802945 GCF_001406875.1 Solanum pennellii | reverse complement strand
CGCACACCAACGAAAAAAATTTAATTTTGTTATTTTTTTTTAAAAAAATTAACTTCAAAAATTATTTTTTACTCTAATAAAAAATAAAAGATATCAAAAACATATTTCACTCAAAAATCAAACACTAAAACATATTTACGGAAAATATTTACTACTCACCAACCAAAGATTAAAAAGTAATCAAATATCTACTTTTTTCAAGTTAAACATTTTCTAGGAACATTTTCCATGAAAAACATTTTCCTTCATACCAAACACAACCTTAGAGTAAGTTTCTATTGCTATAAGTTACTATCTACAAAAACATGATTAACTTTTTTTGGTGTTGGATTCATGCAACAAAAACAACTCTTAAAAGGAGATAATCTTAAACCTAGATATAACATTATTCAGAGGAATTTTTTTTTGCCATGAAATTTCACCTAAGAAAGAAAACTTTAAAATTAATCTCCTTGACCCATATATAATAAAAGGATAGGAGAGGTTGTACCTTTATTTCTAAAAAATATTAACATTGCTAATTTTATGATTCTGTAAATTGTGTTGATATGTGTACGTTAAATTCATTAATAAACTATGATATTTCAAAGAAAGACCATACTTGAAAGAAAGGTTGTCCTTAAGAAGGATTTTTTTTTGGAATTTTGATTATTCTTGCATGATTGAGATGTTTCTTCAGAAAGGAAGGTTCATTGATAAATATAATCCAACACATAAAAAACACATTGAGATTTAAACAGAGTCTGTTGCGTAATTCCTTTATTATTTATTCTTCTTAATGAATTCCCGTAGTGAGATCAACATCTATCTTAGTTTTGACTTATTTCCTCTAAATTCTTCACAACTCTCTTCCCTTTTGTGGAGGTGAATCATGAATCTTCAATTTATGGTGTTATGAAATTCTTAAAAGGTAACTCATTTGATTTTGAATAGGTAACCTTTTGTAGAATCCAAATCTATAAACTCAAGATTTGGGATCCGCCTCTTTGTAAACATAATCTTTCATTGCAGGGAATAAAGTTGTGAAGTCTTAAGAAGAAATAACTAAGATGGATGTTGATGTTGACATGGAAGAAGAAATAATTACATAAATCCTCAACAAGCTCTCTTTCGATACAAATGTGTTATCAAGTCCTTGATGACACTGATCAACAAACCTATATTTATAATGAAGCATCTCAATCATGCAGAGAAGAACCAAAAATCTCAATGAAAATGTTTTCTTATAGACAACCTTTCCTTCCAATATGGTCTTTTAGAATTGCTTTCAAAAATTCATGCACACATCACTTAAATTAGAAGTAAAAATAGTTCAAGTTAAACAAAATAACTGAACTTCCTGATAAAAACATGAAGAGTGTATAGTCTTAAGCTTAGGATTAGCATTTAAACATTGATGTAGCATAATATTAATTATATTACTATACTCTTGGATTGTAGAGTCTAATATCAATCTAACTAATGAAACCATGATCATATAGTGAAAACACCACCTCAAGTAGAAAAAGCAAAAGGAGTAAACAAAAAGAATTATATGATTATTATACGTAATATTATTTTTTAATCTTTTCATGATACTCCCTATATTCCTAAGAAGTGTAATTTGTGAGTCAATGCACACCTATTAAGAAAATATTTAAGAACATAATATAAATCATAATTTCCACTAGTATCCTTGTGACATTAGAAATATAACTTTGTAAGTAGTAAACTCATCTCCTAGAAAAAAATATATTAGTAAAGAAAAAATAAGAAAAAATATTTCAAAAATCTATCTTGAACTTTGAATAATTCAAATATTTTTTAATGAAAAGAGATTAAAAAATTGAGTTAATGTGAAATAAAATGAGGTCATGTTTCACGTTTTTGAATCAAATCACATTCATTTTCCAAAAAAAAAAACAATTTAAGTTTTTTTGAATATTAAATTCTAAAGTAGATTTTTATTTGTATATGTAAATGTGTATAAATATGGGTAAATCCATTTTTAACCAAATCCATTGATCACCTAGTTCCTTTTTTATTTTTACTTTTAGGGTAAGGGAAGATATAATTGGGGGAGGCGATAATATAATGTGTTGACATTTAAGACATTTTTTTTATCATCATATATTCACAAATTACAATATTACTACACCAAGCATTTGTATGTTTTTGCTTTTGTGGGTAGAAGAATATTTAAAAGAAGCAGAAAGATATAGAGTAAGCTACTTTTGTATTTTTTTTTATGATGTATTCATGGGCCAATATTAACTTTAAAAATGAGTTAATTCTGACATTATTCAAAGGCAATACTTTTTGCCATGAAACTCTAATATAAGAAAGAATACTTTAAAATAAATCTTCTTAAACCATATATTATTAAGGATAGAAGAGATGGTACCATTATTTCTAAAGCCATCATATGCAGTAGTGCAAGAAAACATGTCATTGTTGATGAAATTCCAACTATATTTAATATTCCTCCAATAGCATTCCAGGAACCTTCTCTTACCTATATATTATAAAAACGTATTTCACAGTTATAATTTAATTATTTTTATTCAGGCTTAGCAAAGATTACCAATAACATTTTCAATCCCATGTCACCATAACAGGATAACACATATCAGGCAAACACAAACGCTACGCTTATGTAGAATTCGTTCATTAAGATGTTTAAAAAATACTTTCATAAAATGAATCAAAGCTTATATAAATGAATTTCACATAAGAATATCAGTTGGATTATCTAGATTTGTGTTACGGTTATACAAGATGAAAAACAAAGTTTCACTTCTATATAGGTGAAGGGTAAAATAATCTATGAGAAGTTGAAATGAAAACAATGATACTGATAGTGTGATGCTACCTTCTATTATTTCTTAAGATATAGTTGATTTAAAAATAAATATTTTACTAAAGATGAATAAATAAACCTTTGTGGAATGGAAAGACTAGATCTTATCCATGTTACTCAATAATAAATTTAGCATCTTTTTTAGGTTAAAAGGGCTTTCTTGAATCTAAGGAGAAAATTAGAATTTAGAAAATTTAACTTCCTTTTTACACAAAACAACTAATATGGAAGGCATAGAGTAAAATGTGATGAGACTTGTAAAACACAACTATATATATATAATAAAAAATGAGACTCTAGGGTTTCTTTAAGATTTTCTACTAACATTCCTAAAAAGGACATTTCCAAAACTCAATTTGCAAACTAGCTCCAAGTCTTACTTTATTGGTGCAAAAGACACTATTTCATTTAAAGTTAGAAAATTGTTAATCTTTATACCTAGTTCTTAAATAGTATTGAATATTTTCTTCCATCAGAACCTTAAAAGACTAACATCTCAGCCTCAAAATCTTAAATTGCAAAATCATTTTTCCATCTTTAAAGTTTAAATTACACGATTTAAAATAAAATAAATAAATTTATTCCCTTAAAAATCTCGATTTTTTATCTTCACACCACCTTCTTAAAAAAAAAATTTAGGTCATTCATCAAAAATATTACTCTCCAATGATATAACAATTCTTGAGTTCATCTATTATATTATTGTTAGTTCTCAACCATTGTTATTCAATTCATTCATTGTTATTTCTAATTAGTTTTAATTATTTTAAAAGCTAAAGAACTTTACCAACAATCATCGACTACCGTCTTTGTTGATGATGGATTATTAACAAGTATATATATATATATATTATAGATCGATTTGTGTCAATTATCGTTAAATATATTAATTTTCCTATTCAATTAATTCTTTAGTAATGAGTAAAAAGACACACACACACACACACACACACACATACACAAACACACAACAGATTGACAACTATTTGCCTATAAATAATTAAATTATAACAATATCACTTAATATTATTTAAACTAATCACGTAAATTATGTTATGTGAGAGTCTCTCTATTTTGCCTTTGTTGGTAAAAACAAATATCATAATAATAAGACTTAATATTCATCATTACATGGATTATTGTGAAATTGTTGTTTAGTATATGGATAGAGGTGTAATATAGTACATATTTCAAAAGACACGAGTAGCAGATTAATTTGTTAGCCTAAAGAAATAGTTCCCTCCTTGTTTGCTTTTTTATTCTTGGACACAAACAAATGTTGAACTACCTAATGCACAAGATAAATGATTGTTGATAGATTAGACCACCACTTAGCTAGAGCACAAGTCACTTGGTTCTCCACTTGATATCTACTCTAGCTAGTGGATTCCCTAGCTGCAAAAGTAGTGCGCTGCAATCATTTAAGATGTTAGATAGAGCAGGACAATCATTTTGTAAATAATGTGGAATTTCCTTAAAATCTATATTAATTTATAATGGTATAAACATTTTATCTAGTGCAATTTTAGCTCCTATAAAAGTCCACATAGCTTGTTTTGATCGTTGTACCTTTGAAGATATTCCCCATGAATCTAGATGTCCAATTCCCTTTTGTATAACGAATGACTCCTCATATGCCACATTTTGCTGATTCTATTTTGAATGATTCGTTTGTGTTTAGTTCAAATCCTATTGATGGTTGTTTCCAATTAACAATATTAGTCTTATATTTATGTTTCCCGCACATTATTATTTGTAAAAAATGATTTTTATCTAGATGACAATCCGTTTTACCATTCAAATACTTTTCGAGATCTAATTTTGATGATCTTAGTTGCACAATCTCCATTCATTTGTTGGATGTGACAAATTATTTCTAAAATTATTATAATGTTGTTGGGACTTGATGTCCACTAGGTGGTACAACAAGGAACCCTTTTGGATTTGGAGGGCAACAATTTTATTTCTTCTACTTTGGCTGAGAGATGTTGTACGGAAGACCGTGGTGTTAGATTCAGCTTCACCGAGCCTGTTTACTCTATATTTTTAGTTTCTAGAAATCTTCCTCTAGTATAAGTATAAGGTTATATTCTTCCATTAGGTCAACATATTGTTTTGATAGGAAGGTAATGGAGTATAATTCGATGATTTTGGATACCCTCAATTCCTCGGAGGAGTTTTCTGTTTTTTTAATTACAAATGTTTCCAAAAGTTATATTATTCATGATGGTAACATTTCATTCAAAAGAAGAGATAACCTTATATATGTTTGGCCAGTTAAGAAAGTTGAAGGAAATTAGATTTTGTAACTCGGGGTGTGAAGTCCACATGAGTTCAAAGCAAAATATTTTGTTGTTATGCCTATTTTTGTGTGGGAAAAGTGATATGATAATGGAACAATGATCCGAATGCCTATGAGGTAGGTGGGTACTTGTGCTTCTCGACAACTACAAAAACACTTCACATTTTCTGAAAATATGTATAGTTTTTCAAAATAAGACTTAGTCTATTTTTATGCACTTATTGTACCACGTATTTGTTACCTTTTAAACCTAATTCAATCATATCATAGTAACTAATACTACAATGAAAATAACTTTTAGTGGCAATAGATAAACACATTAATAAAGAGTGTTAAAGTCTTTACCGACATTAGTTAAGTGCCATTAGATCCAATGTCACTAAATCCTCTAGGAACATATACAAAGAGTGCTAGTTACTGCTAAATATATATATTTAGCTGCAATAATTAATTAATTGCCGCTAAAGCTCATTTCTGATGTAGTGTAATCACATCCCAAAAGTCATTTACCTGAGAATTGATAGTAGGCCTGCCTCAAACTTTATCTGTATTGCCCAATAGTTTGTTAATATTACCCCTATTACCTAATGCATCTTAATAGTTGTTCTTAATTGTTTCTATGTTTTCCCTTGAAATATTTCGTACATTATGTAATAATTTAAGAATATATTTTGACAAGATTTCGAAAAGATTGCTATTGTTTCAAAATATATCTTCAGTAGATTGTGATGGTGAAGAAGGAGTTACTGCAAAAGATAAGGTAGAGGTTTTTTAGGGGTTATAGTAGGTAATGGAAGATCTAGAAATCTTTTTATCATTGGTACTGAATTTTTCTCTATTTAAAAGTTATTGTATAGAACATGTGCTTAGTTAATATATTTGAATAAGTTATTAGATATTGTACACAAATAAGAGTGTGTTATCACAAAAGGCTGTAGGTGCTTAAGTACCGATACATCATAACATAAGTCCGCCAATGATACTAGGAGTGTAGGTTTTTCTCTCCCACCTTACTATTCACAATAGTTGTGGTGGAGTTATTTTTATCTTTATTTTTGTTTAATTTAATTATATTTTTGACATTGTTTGTCATAACATGGGAATGTATTAGTCTATACATTGCTTTAAGCTCTTTTTAGGGAATGTTGTGGATTGAGACCCCTTCGAGATAGCTCGATTTTTATGAGGACTTTTCCATTATTTGTAGATATTAGAGTCAAGAAAGTTACTTGTATTAGCATCGAATAAATTGACGCTAATACTTTTATCATTTGAGCTAGCATCTAAGGTTGGCCTTTCTTATTGATTCCTTTTCTCTTTAAATAATACCATATGCCACAATTGGTAGGTGCTTCATCTTGTGTTGGAGTGGGGCTATATTGTGGCTCATTTTTTTTTATTGGATTTTCCTTTTTTCAAGTGGTATTAGTTTTTCCAAAGACACCACATTTGGTACAAAGTATATATACTATTTCCTTCATAGACACCACATCTGGTACAAAGTATATGTCCTCTTCCATATTCATAAATTGAGAAAACAAATTTAGATGATGGAACAATCTGTAAACATTAAAAGAGTTATTGATATGTTATATGAAATGACACTATTTTTCTTTTTTGTCAAACTAATGTTGATTAAAAAGCCAAATGATCCATACCAAATGCATAAAATATACATAGTTAGCTATCTTTATACATACCCTCATCTTTGAACATATAGTTTCATTTACAATCAATACCTCCTTAAATATTCTCCACAATGTATCCTTTGTATGTGAAGATATTTCTCTATTTTTACAGTTTCAATAACCAAATTAAATTCTAGCCTATTTCGAAAATATTATGATAGAGAATTGGCGTGCCTCAACAAGGAAATCATTAACTCAAAGTCGTCATTCTACCTTTGTTTACTGTTGAATGAACTCTCAACCACTTCTCGTACCTAGCATCCTCTAGTTACTCCTTAACTCTATGATCAACCTTTTCCACCTTAGTTATTAGTTTATCAAAATACTTCTTCTAAATAAGTCTTAGCCATAGAGCAGAATAGATCATATAGGGTGATTCTGCTCCTCTTGAAGTTTGTAGGGACATTCTTCCAAACATGCCACATGCATGCATAATGAGGTACAATTGAAGCACATTGCTTACACTCTTCATAATACTTTAACTTTTATGTAATACAACACATATTTTTTCACGCTTGGCAAATGTATTTTTGAATTGTTCAAGGAACCATGTCCATGAACAATCATTTTCTATGTCTACAACTCCATCTGTCAATAAAAATATGAAACCTATCAAATCAACACACATGATATTTTTGTTTGATATAACATTAACACTATGTATAAGTTATTATACAAAAAAAACAAGTTCACCATCACAAAAACACATATATGCCCCATGCAGTGTGATTGCTCATATAAATGTCCTTATGTAAGCTCGACTAAAATGTGCAGCGTCGACAATAAATACAGATATGGTGATCTTATTGAACCCCCTCATCAATAGTCTCAAGGCTATGAAAAGATACATGAATTCATCTTTCTACGACTTGTGCATCGTTATATATTATTTAAGATATGCAATACTTAGCATTTATATGTATCTTGGCATCTTCCTATATCCATATGCTGGTTTGCCCCTTATCAGTTCTTATGTACGTTCATTATCACGTCCTATTTTCTCGTAATACATCTCAATCCCCATAGAAATCTCTAACATCCCGAATTACATCTTTGGAATATGAATTCTCTAATGGTAGACCAATTTACGAACAGTCACACTACTACAAACCCAATTATTCCTTGGAGGTTTGTTATTAACTAATGCTCAATGGATACATATGTTCACTATTGAAGTATCTCGCTTTGTCTGAGTTTTTCCTTCATGAAGCCTTCAAACTCTAGCCAAAATAATTCGAAAAGCACACTGACACATAATTGTACAATGGTTTTGATCATATTAATGCATACACCAAAAACATATATTATGCTACAATGAGTCACAATATGTCAAGAAAGATATATAATAATGTATCATCCATATCAATGATCACTATAACTATTTGATACACCTTAAGTAATACATTTTTGTGTATCATTTTCACATCACTAGTCTGATATGTTTTATAAAAATCAGTAATACCCTCACATTAGAGATACCAAATGTATAATATATCACTTTCTGCCCATTTGTTGTATGTATCACTTACAATCCACTACATTTATTTACTATATTTTGATGTTTAGCATATATAAACTCATTCACTCATAATGATTCATATCACACCGCTAAAAAATCTGTAGAGATACCAAATACAAAATTAAGTATACGCTATTTAATATTTAGAACTAATCTACATCATGAATGTCAAATAAATATTAATTAATTATCATAAACAAAAACAGTTATTACCATGTAACATATGTTAACGAAAATAATGTAACATAAAAGACTACAAATAAAAAATCAAATACTCTCAAACTTTTTTCTATCATCTCTCTTTACTTTAAAATTTATATTGTGCTTTATTTTATATTTCATCACTAGGAAATTGTCTGCGCTTCACGCGACTCCCTTATTTGAAATTTGGTTGACTCTTTTTTTTTTTTGTAGTTTTAGTGTAGTTGTAAAATAAGTGTTGGAATTCAATATTTGCAGTTACACCTATGTAGTGTCGCGGCGTATTAGGTTGTTCTGGAGTTTTAAAATGTTGTTGCTTGAATGAGGTATTCACATCCTGGTGAGTAGGGGTAGGTAGCATATAACGACAAGAGCAAAAATGTGGATCTACATATGTCACATAAACAACACAACTTTTATAGACATGTACATATTTAGTATGGAAAGTATTTTTGGAAATAGATAAAACCAAATCCGCTACCATAACAGACATCAACAACATATGATATACAATTAGCCACTGTTGGACATGTAATGTTTCGCAAATAACAAAATAGACACTACTTGATCAAACTAATAATATTAAGGTTTGTAGAATATAAAAAGACTCTACTTTGTCGTTTATATGGTGTCTACATCACTCTCTTCGTTGTCGTCTATGAATATGTTTCTTATCTTCTTAGACTTTCTCGAATAAACTCTTCTGCTTGAAATTGAAGTATCCTATTCATTAGGAATTTCTTTTGAGTATTCTGTGTTTGATCCTCACGCATTATAGTCTATTGGTTCAGTTGAATCTTCTACTTTTCTTAACCTGTACGTAAAAGTAATTAATGATGATGTATGTTAAACATGAAGGTGAATGATGTGCCTATCAAGATAATATGTATTAGAAGCTCAATAACATTGTAGCACTTTTCCTTCTAGTCTTTCTTTATGCGATGTTGCATTCTAATTCTTTATCCTGCACATACACTTTTTTGACTGTATGGTTTTACCACCCCTATTTCACATTTAAATTGCTCATTTTATGTTTGATGACCAAGTCCATCCTGCATATACTACAAATATGGGACGGTACGTCAGTCTAACTTTCGAATATATGTCAACCAACTTGTGAGCAAAAGTATCAAGAAGTTTCTCCGCAACCCCATCAAGGACCAAAGCAGTCTTTTCACCAATGTCCTTGACCTTTATGTGTGTCATAAACCTATGTATGCGTAAAACATCGTTAGAGTTCCTTTGAATGTATGTTGTGGCTACAATGTTAGTTGCTTTCTTACCTACCATATGTAAAAATGTAGGTCTGTGTATATCCATATATATATATATATATATATATAACAGTAGCATGCCTTCTGCTTATGATGTGAAGGGTTTATTATAGTACTTACCTCTATATCCGTACTCTAGTAAGAATCCACTAACTCTGCAATAGTCAACAAATTTTAAAACGTAGCTTCTGCAATGGGAACATTACTTGCATTTTCACTCTATAGTATGTATCAACTGACTACTTTGAGAACTTATGGAACAACGGGGTGATGTTGTCCATTTTAAGACTAACATAAATTTTGCTTGTTGCGGTGGTGGNGTTACTAACTCTGTAATAGTCAACAAATTGTAAAAAATAGATTCTCCAATGGGAACGTTACTTGCATTTTCACTCTCAATAGTATGTACATAAACTGACTTCTTTGTGAACTTATAAAGCAACGGGGTGATGTTGTCCATTTTAAGACTAACATAAATTTTGCTTGTTTCGGTGGTGGCAAAAGTCAGTTCACCTATTATGAAAAAAACAAAATTGAATGTCAATGTCCTAGATATGTGACTATTAAAAGTTTCCAGTAAGTTGAGAAGAAACAATTACCTCTGAATTCATTTAGAGTAGTAGTAGTAATGATCAAAATGTATGGTCCCAAGTTATTCTTGCTTTGATAGTCATGTCTTTACTAAATGATAATTATATGTAGGTTCTTTGTTACGAATGATTTGAATGTAATGTAATTGAGATAAGAATATTACTGATCAATAAGACTGTGTATGTCGCGTTTCTTCCACTTTGAACTCATACTCTCCATATAACCTATTCCAAGTAAGAATCAAACTACATATACAAGTTAAGGAGGGATATTATTTACTGTATACGTTGGAGACCGTGTGTAACATAAATGGCAGGAATGGATGTGCCTGATAGGACGATGTTGTTGTTGACCCTAGAGCGAATCATTGCTGCTTGGATACCATTTACAGGGATTTGAACAATATCATCCTGTAGTTTTTGGATGGAAGTTATCCGCAAGAATGTTATTTTAAATTTTGAATACACTGATATGTATTCACCAGTTATTTCTGAAACTTTGAAGTTTCTCATAATGATTCAATAACCTTTGCTCAACTTTTCTCGAAACTTCTTAATTTGATTCTTCCAGATTATCGTGTTCATCAAAGTCCCCTCTTAGAAGTAAATGTGCAAGAAAGTTTGGAATAACCAAATTCATAATGTTGTACAAACGGAATATGAACGATGCAGTACCTTCTAGAAAAGGGAGTAAATACTTGTTGTTTCCAATTCTTAAAAGGCGTCGCTCCGCATATAAGTTGTGTCGCTATTGAGACGGTGTGATTGTTGGGGCTGAGGCAACACTAGAGTGTTTTTTTTGTTTCGGTTGAAATGTAGTTTAATGTAGGGGTTCTTGAAGGAAATGGTATTTTTGGGAATATTTTAAATTAAAAGGGTTTTCTGGATGGTGGTGGCGCCACTTAGGCGGCACTAAGGTTTTCCTATATATATATATAGTAGTTCTTAGGAACGTCCATTGCACATTTGTCCCATATAATTATATAAAATTTAATTATTATATAGAAAATGTTGAAAATAAAAAAATTACTTTTATCCATTTATATTTTATTCATTCAATAAAATTCATATTAATCGAATAGTACATTGACCATCAAGCGAAAAATATGGAAAACTAATTAAGATACTGCAGATTCTAATAATATGAATATATCTATATGAATTATCCTTAATAATATCTCATTAGCCTCATAACAAATTTTATAAGGAGCAAAAATCGACTACAAGCAAAATAAAGAAATGAAAAATGTGATTTTTATTAATGAAACATTGTGACTACCATTCTGTTGTACTCTTGATTCTCTCTCCTAAGTTTTTCCGTGATTGTAGAGCCTTCAATAAAGTATTTCTCGAATTGTTTGATGATGTAGACCTCCCTGAGATATTGTGTATCTCCGGGACGTCCGAAATCGCTTTGTCTTTTCAAGTCGATCTGCGTGAAGAACTCTGTTGACCACTCCTTCAAAGAGCTGTGAGGTTGATGTTGTAGCTTTCTCAAATTTGCTTAATTCTTTTTTAAGAGTTTTCTTGATTCCCCTTGAATGTCATGTACATCTCCTATTAATAGTTGTAGGGGGTGGACAATGTTGCATATGATTGGCTAAAGGATGTCATTTTGACACTTGGCTCATTGTGATTCATTCTTGTATTTGACAGGGACTACCACCTCATTTAGACATGTGGCGTCACTTTGTTGATACGGATAAATAGTAACTGTGACACGTGGCATGGGTTTGGGTTTCAGGGTGAAATAGACCTTGGATTAGAATTTAATTAGATGGACTTAATCATTTGTAAAGCCCATATTAATTATTCATCCCAAATGAAAATGGATTTAATTCAAATTTGGTATGAATTTGAATCAATAGAATTTATGTGTCTACAAATGCCCCTTACTTCGAGACTTGTCAACGTAGAGGCTTGCCGAAGTTTGGCGACAAGACTTGAAGAAGTCATGAATGTGTTTTCCTTTTTTTTGAGACTTGTCAACGTGTAGGCTTGCCAAATTTGACAACGAGAGTTTATGTCTTCATGAATATGTATTCATTTTTTTGAGACTTCTCTACGTCTAGGCTTGCCGAATTTGACAGTTAAAGTTTGAGTCTTGATGAATTCATTGTTGAGACTTCAAGAGTAGTTGTTTCTTTTTGTCATATTCTAACTGGGCCACCACCAATAATTTTCTTGTAGTAGCGTCAAGCATTTTTTTTAAAAAAACTTCATGCTCGACAACCACATGGACCTTCTATATCGATTTCAAAAACATAGGTCTAGTTGGTAGTAGCACTTGCTGATTTCCTTGTTGATCACCCTTTTCCGGGAAAATGGTAAACTTTAAATGAGTTGCCTGATGAATATGTTTTTTTTACTGAAGAGTTGTCGACATGGACAATGTTCTTTGGTGGATCTACACGCCGAGATGGAGCAGGGGCAGGAGTGGTGTTGATACCTGCAGAACAAATAATTTTACCATTCTCATTTGTTCTAGGTGAAAAATGTTTCAACAATTCGGCAGAATACCAAGATTTGATTATGGGCCTTGAAATTGTATTGGACCGAATTTATACAATTTTATGTGTCTACACTCCCATATCAGCAAGAAAATGATAAAAGAAAGAAAATATTATAAAATTACATTTAAAAATGAATATAAAGGTCATAAATTAGTTATAGGAAAATAGAAGTTAACACAAGAATGAGGAAAATATGACACAATAAGGGTGTATTGGAGAAAAGAGGAGAATGGAGAAGAAGACGCAAGAACGCGAAGAATTCATTGCGTGGATTTCACGGGGTGATCCCTTAAAGATATGTGGGATATTTTGTGTTGGGTTACTTCAGACACACATCATTTTGTTTCAGTTCAGCAAAATTGAGGTTTTATTTCATGTTAGGAGTTAAGTTCGTGAAGAACATTTGATTGGTTGTTGATTGGATTGTTGGCGGTCATTGTTGATTACATACTTGTTAATTCGAGTTATTTTGAGTTGAATTCAATAGTTATTGATAGTACAAATGGTCCCAATCGTTTAGTGAAAGATGTAGGAACTTTTGGAGAGTGTAGAGCTGGAAAATGAGTTGAAAAAAATTGTTTGACGCACCGAGGTATTGGAAGGCGCGACGCGCCTGCAATGCACCATAAATTTGACTTAGTCAACAAAGGTCTGGCGTGGCATGCCACTAGTGCACCAGAATAAGGCCTCAATCAACTTAGGTTGGCGCGGTGCCGATGTTTTTCGTCCAGTTTTTTTTTGTTTAGCCCTTTAAGGTCCTTCAAAGGTACATCCTCCAATGAATTCTAGTCACTTCAAATAATCTCTAAATACCTATAAATCATCAAGGAACTCAAATTTAAAACATGAATCCATAATCCATTAAAGGAAAGTCAATATCAATGTGAAGGAAGTTAAGAGTCAAGTCGAAAGTTAAGAAGTAAGTTAAAGTTAAGTTATTAAAGTTTTTCAAGAGTCTTATTTAAACATTTTAACTTTGTTTTAAGACTCAAGTTTCAAGACAAGAAAGAGTAAAGAGTTGAGTTAAATTCTCAAAAGTTATAAGGGAACTATGTACTCTAAGAGTTATGTTTCAATTAAGCAAAGAGTATCAATTTGAGTTCAGTTCTTAAGAGTTATAAGGGAACTAAGTACCTAAGAGCTTAAACTAAAATGTTTTCAAAATTTTGAGAAAGAAAGGAAGCTAGACTTCCACAGAGCCTATGGATAGTTTTAATAGAAGAAAGAGGAAATTATCATTTCCAAAAGATCTTTTTAAAAACTCTATGTTTTGAGCACTTATCTCAAATAACAGAATCAGTATGTTTTACAAAACATAAGAGCCAATATATATATATGTGTGTGTGTGTGTGTGTGTTTGTGTGTGTGTGTATATATATATATATATATTGAAAGTAGGGATACGAGTTTAGAGTAACTCAAGTCGCCATGTAAACCATGTAGCCATCATTGGTAGAAAAGGATCATACTTTTTAGATGAACCCTTTTTATAGTTTACTAGAGGATTCATTAGGGAGTTCAAGCCTATACTCTGGCAAAGTTAGGATGGTCGGGCAGCCTTGACAGAGTATCGTTATATCATCACTATAGCTTTTAAGTGATGGTTGTCTATTAGAGAATATCCCATAGAAGTATTGTATTTTCACATACATCAATTATTTGTATTTTTACATATATCTCAGATATTATTTTTATACATTCAGAGTTTACAACATGCTTTTAGTTATTATTTCCTTATATTTCAATTACTTTTAAACTGTGTATTTAGAATATGAGTAAGTAGATCATGATTTTAGCAGAGCCAAGGTAAATGTTCTTTCTTACTCCTTTTCAAGCGTAAGTGTTGTTTAACTTTTCAATTCGCCTACTAGTACATTCGATGTACTAATACAAATTATCCTGCATCGTTTCATTATACAGACGCAGGTAATAAGGATCAGCACGCAGCACACCGTTGGTTCTGTTAGCACTCCACAATCACTAAGTGAGCCTCTTGTCTTTCCGGAGGAGATCCCTTTTATTGATTTTCTAGCTTAGTAGTTTAGATTGCAATTAATTTACTTGTTTTGACACAAGTGCCATTTTGGCCAAATTAATTTATGAAGTATTTGTTTTCAAATATGCTTAATTCTTGTTAAAGTTGAGTTTAGTCTTCCGCTGAGTTAAGTAAGCCAGGCCAAGAGTTGCTTTGAGGCCGGGAATGGTCTTTGAATGCCGGCCACGTCTAGGGTGTAGGTATATATAAAGTCGTTCAACATGACACTGGAAATTCCTCCTGACTCTCCAAGTATTTCACTTTATCAATCAATACTATTGCGATCAAGAATTTAGGTGCCCTTTGTTTGAAGCCATACACAAACCCCACTACAACTTCCTACTAAATATCCCAATTTCTTCATAATCTCACGGTTTTCCAGTTTTCTTCCCTTAAATGTATGTTCTCCCGGCGGATATAGTAGACAAGCTACAATTAAACTTAATTTTTGATTAAGAAAATCAATAATGGGTATTGATCTCTGCCGTACATAAATAACCTTCAAGAACAAGTCGCCTTTTGTAATACTACTTTTACTGTCGTTTATAATTATCCTTAAACAAAACCTTGCCTTTTGAATTGCTGACCTAATTAGTTAATGGTTTTTGGAAGGCTAATAAAGTTAGTTAAGAACATATATAAGGACCCTAACCCTATTAGACTAACCTAAACTCACATAATTCACAAACCCAAATTCTCTTCCTTCTCTCTTCTTTCTCTCTCTAGTTTAAGAACTCCATTGAAGACCAAGATAGGGGTGGGTTCAAGGGCTGAAAAGGGTAGAATTTCTTCATTAATTTGTAAGGTATGCTATTCCTTTCACCTTTGAGACTTCTTTCCTCAAAGGGTTCCATCAAATTGACTTCAGAAGTTGGATTTTCAAGTGGGTCTTTTCCAATCTCAATATTTATCTCGTGAATTGATTTGTTTTTTGATTTATTTTGGATATTATGAATAGATTAACATGTATTTTAACTTAATTATGTTAATTCTTGATGGATTGGTCTAGTTTGTAGAAGATGACCTATTCCCCTTAACCTTAGGTTATGATCTTGATATGAATTCTGTAATGTTGCTTCAATTGAATTTGTTATCGATTGAATTACTACTAGATTATGATATTGTACAATTATGAATATATTAGGGTGAGTTATTGTCCTATGATTCTATTTCCTGAGTAATTGATCTATATTATGACTTTAACCTAAGTATCTTATGTTAAACTTTGAACTAGAGATTGATTGTTATGTAGTGATTCAATTAACCTTTTTATCATGTTGGTTATTGTTGTGTGATGATATTACACCCTTATCGGGTTGAGTTAAGTTTTGATGGTAAAACCTTGATGATGGATTATGAAGAAGGCTTGGAAAGTCTTGTGATCCCTACTTTTTACTTCAATTATGGTCAATTGTGGTTAAGTGATGATGTGGTACTGAAGTATGTGTGATATTAAGATTGATAAGGTAGGTATGATGTTAAATTGAAATATCTTCACTATGGTTTGTGAGGTGTTGTATAAGATTTAAACATTATAAGGATGGTGATAACTTACCAATTTGTCTTATCATGATGTGAATATGTTAAAGTGCTTAGCTCACTTATATGGATTGTATTAAAAGGACAATACTCATGAAATTCTTATTGAGCTATGATGATGATGTTTATATAAGGGATAGAACCTATGACATACATTAAGCTATGATTATTAATAAAGGTACTAAAGAAATTTCAAAAAGGGACCCTAACTTAGCACTGAGTGAACTAGAGTGAGGAGTGTCCTTTCCCACATTGGGAAGGTAGGATCACTAATTTACTCTTGAGATTCGAGACTCCAATGCATGCATAATAAGGAGTGCCTCAACTATATCTCCTAGTTCTTGATCTATGTTGCCCCCCATAGGAATACTACCTAGTGGATGCATGAAGTTGCTATATTCATTTTTTGGTACTGCCTTGGTAAGTAGTATGCCTTGTTTTGGTGTAGTATTCCGTGACACCGGATTCCACATTAGATCATGTGGTCTATGTAAGTTAAAGAAAGTTGTTCCCAAAAGGTAAAATGAACTAAAGGATTGAACTCTAACTAAGATGACCTAAGGGGTTTAGCTTAGTCTAGACAGGGGTATGGGACTCTACCTATATATTGCACTACTTAGCCTTAAGGGAAGTCTTAGGAGGATGTTCTTATGTATGTATATGCTTATAAATGTAAATGATGATCTTACATGTAAATGACACTATGTGATGTTTATTTACTATAATGACAATGTAATTGGTCTCTATTGCCAAAGTAGGATATTATGTACTCTTAATTTTATATTATGTGAAGTTGGACATTGTTTATGGTTCTTTCTAGGTTTACTTGATTAGGTAAGGTTATAGGGTTTTGCTTAGTCATTCCACAACTGTATTACAAAAGGGTGATGGGCAATGGTCCTGCGTTAATTATGTTGATATATACTCTTATTCATGCTTGTGCTATTATAACTTGATTATAGAGTTACTTTGACTATGTGTTCGATTACGTGATGTGCATGCTGCCTTGAGTAGACTCCTTTTTGTTGGTCTTGTGATGTACATTCCTATGATTAAATGAATATGTTTTATTTATTGGTATGGTCTTCTTGAATGTGGATAAGGCTTATCAAAGTAAATTTCATACCTTTATGAATTGTCACGTTTCTTATCATGATTTCATGATATGTTTGCATATGGTCTCATACGTAGTACAAGTGGTGTACTTACCCCATTTTCTCCCTATTCCCCAACATTTTATGTTCCGGTCATTCAAGGGATTTTGAGACAACTTTGAAGAAAGACTTGGAACTCTCATTCATCCAACTTGGGTAGGTCCTCACATAACGAGGGAAATGAAATATCATATTATGAAGTTGTTTTAGTTTTTAAGACTCGTATGTTCTTTCCTTTTCTTTGAGTACTAAACATTGTATGACCTATACGTGGTCGGTCTTGTTATATTGATGTATGGGCTACTCCCAAATTATTACACTATTGACATATGGTTATGAGATGACACATGTTTTTGAGACTATATTATATTATATTATATTATATATGTATATACGTGTAATAAAATTAGAAGACTAAGTAATCTTCCAATATGAAGAGTCTATGTATGCTCGATATAACTATTATGTGTATGTTGAGGTCTATGTAAACCTCCATGTAGTAGTGATGAAAAATTTTGAAAATTTCCGCATTTTAACCTGTAAATGTAATGATGTGACATTTGTACAAACTCTTTGAATAAAAATATACTTTTGCAATATTTAAACTTTTAACCTAAGTTAATCAATCTTAGAGCAAAACAAGAGAATATTCGACAATTTCTTCTTAAGAACAAGTAGGAGGTTTTCTTCAGTTCCATCCCAAAAATTGAAGTATTTCTCCATAGATTTCATCACTGGTATGTGGGATTGAACTAGTACATTTCTTTCATCCACTAGGTCCTTTGAATTCAGTCAGATTCTTGATCCTTGATATCTTGATTAGATCTAGAGTTTCTAAAACCTTGAAGAATTATTATGATATAGCTGTTATAATGTTTAATAAGATTATCATGTTTTTTCATGAAATTGTTGATTACTTATTTGCATGAAATTTAGAACCATACTATTGTAGATTCTCTTACTTTATCAATTAAAATAGCTAGATCAGTTGAACAATTAAGCATGCCTCAGATTTTGAATGTTCATTGTCAGTACTTAAATGTTGCATTCTCATTTCCAATAATTTAGTTATATTGTGTCATACACATTCAAACTTGGAGTAGGCTTAGCATTGAGTTAGATTATGGTTCAGCTACCGTCATAGTCTCAAAACTACGTGCCCTTGTAGGAGTATAAATTCCCTCATTGGGCATCAAATTTAGCGATAATATGAGTAATGCCTTTATACTCTTGAATGGAAATTTATATTAGGTCCTCTCAATGGGGCGCATACATCGGACTCCACGTTTAGCTCATTTTATTTAATGTCGGTTAATAGTAGCTCCCACAATCAGACTCTAGTGCATTTGACTAGGTTTTCAATATTTTTGTATTTAGTCTAAGCATTTTAATAATTAGTACTTCCTCATTAAATTCAGATAAGTTCATTTCAATGTATTTTAGTATTTACATTATGTTTAGATGTGTCATTTCTCACTTATCCTTGTTCAACTTACATATTTTTTTCAGTTATATTCTTATCTTGCATTCTCCGTACATTCCAAGTACTGATGCATACTCAGAGCTACATCCTTTTATGATGCATGTTCAGGTACACAGCATTTAGATCACGCATATATTTTGTTCCCGATCCATACTCAGCAGCATTTGGGTGAGTCCTCACACTTTGAGGACAATAGACATGTTTTTCATTTCCGTCTTTTATTTCTGTTTCATTTTTTCCGGGGACATGTCCAAACAAATCGAGTTAGTTAGTGACTTTCTTAGATATAGTTTTATATTTAGCTTTAGCATTTGAGTGATTGTTTAGTATCACCAAACATTTAGAAGGTTATTATATATTCAGATTTGTATGGGTATTTCCCATCTATCAGTTATATCATTATTTAAGTTGTTGCATAGTATCCTATGTTCAGTATTTATAGTATGCTTATGATATGCCAGCTCAAGGTTAGCTTGGGGTCACTCGTGATCCTATATCCCGTGTTTACGCAAAGGGGATAGCCGCAACGCGTGTCACTTTTCCATCAATACACACAAAGATTCATGAATAAAATTACTAAATCTTAATATTTCTTGTTTTTACTAAGACAAAATGTCTTATGAAATTATTTTTAGAAAGAACCAAATAGAGATCATTAATTTAGTGATAGATACTACTAAAAGTATTGAATTAACTATGAAATTTGTCAGTAATCCTAACTAATCCATCACTAAAAACCTTCTTGCTAATTCATGAATTTTTTTTTTTTGCGCTAATCCATAGCTAAAAAAATTAGCATGACATTTTATTGTTCAGCTATGAAATTTCGTCCATCTTAATTCCTTATTTTCTAGTAGGTTAATATACTCTTAGACCAATATCTCATCAAGGATGAACGACAACTTTAAGATCAATATATACTCGAAAAAAACAAAGATGTGGTTAATTTCATAAATTTTCATATAATTACACTAGGATCATATAACTCTTGAAATTTCGTGAAAAAGTAATCAGAAAATGCCTACCTAATTAACTTACACAAAGTCATGTAGCCGAAAAATCCAACTTTAATTTTTCACTCTACATAAATGATCTAACTTTTTGTGTTTACTCATTTTTGCTTGTCTACTTTAGACTATGTTTTCATTATATCATTAAATTGAGCTTAGAGACTGTAATCTAATCTTATAGTTCCAATATAACAATTCTTAAGCTACGTAAATGTTTAGTCCTCGAAGCAATGAGGACTAAGAAAGATCTTCAATCCTCTGAATTTTTGAAACTCTAGCCTCCAATAGCAACTCAAACCTCCAAACATAAATTTGGTTAGAATGTAGGCAATATGCGTTAGTACAAAAGTAGTATTGAGCATTAATGTAGGGATACGAGTTTAGAGTAACTCAAGTCGTTTGTAAACCACGTAGCCATCATTGGTAGAAAAGGATCATACTTTTTAGATGAACCTTTTTTATAGTTTACTAGTGGATTCATTAGGGAGTTCAGGCCTATACTCTTGCAAAGTTAGGATGGTCGGGTAGCCTGGGCCTAGTATCGTTATATCATCACTATAGCTTTTAAGTGATGGTTGTCTATTAGAGGATATCCCATAGAAGTATTGTATTTTGACATACATCAAATATTTGTATTTTTATATACACCTTCAGATATTATTTGTATACATTCAGAGTTTACAACATCCTTTTAGTTTTTATTTTTTAATATTGTAATCACTTTTAAACTGTGTATTTAGAATATGAGTAAGTACATCATGATATTAGTAGAGCCAAGGTAAGTGTTCTTTCTTACTCCTTTTCAAGCGAAAGTGTTGTTTAACTTTTCAACTCGCATACTAGTACATTAGATGTACTAATACCAATTAGCCTGCATCGTGTCATTATACAGACGCAGGTAACCAGGATCAGCACGCAACGCACCATTGGTTCTGTTAGCACTCCACAATCACTAGGTGAGCCTCCTGTCATTCCGGAGGAGATCGCTTTAATTTATTTTTTAGCTTAGTAGTTCAGATTGCAATTAATTTACTTGTTTTGACACAAGTGCCATTTTGTCCAAATTAATTTATGAAGTAATTGTTTTTTAATATACTTAATTCTTGTTAAAGTTGAGTTTAGTCTTCCGCTGACTTAAGTAAGTCAGGCCAAGAGTTTGTTTGGGGCCGGGAATGGTCTTCGAATACCGGCCACGTCTAGGGTGTAGGTATATCTACAGTCCTTCAACATGACACTGGAAATTCCTCGAGACTCTCCAGGTATTTCACTTTATCAATCTATATTATTGCTATCAAGAATATAGGTGCCCTTTGTTTGAAGCCATACACAAACCCCACTACAAATTCCTACTAAATATCCCAATTTATTCATAATCTCACGGTTTTCTAGTTTTCTTCCCTTAAATGTATGTTCTACCGACGGATATAGAAGACAAGTTACAAATTAACTTAATTTTTTATTAAGAAGATCAATAATGGGAACTATTCTCTGCCGTATATAAAAAACCTTCAAGAACAAGTCGCCTTTTGTATTACTAGTTTTATTGTCGTTTATAATTATCCTTCAACAAAACCTTGCCTTTTGAATTGCTGACCTAATTAGTTAATGGTTTCTGGAAGCCTAATTAAGTTAGTTAAGAACATATATAAGGACCCTAACCTAATTAGACTAACCTAAGCTCTCATAATTCATTAACCCAAATTCTCTTCCTTCTCTCTTCTTTCTCTCTCTAGTTGAAGAAATCCATTGAAGACAAAGATAAGGGTGGTTTCAAGGGCTGAAAAGCATAGAATTTCTTCATCAATTTGTAAGGTATGCTATTCCTTTCACCTTTTAGACCTCTTTCCTCAAAGGGTTCCATCGAATTGACTTCAGAATTTGGGTTTTCAAGTGGGTCTAAGCCAATCTCAAAATTTATCTCGTGAATTGATTTGTTTATGATTTATTTTTGATATTATGAATAGATTAACATGTATTTTTAACTTAACTATGTTAATTCTTGATGGATTGGTCAAGTTTGTAGAAGATGACCTATTCCCCTTAACCTTAGGTTATGATCTTGATATGAATTCTGTAATGTTGGTTCAATTGAATTTGTTATCGGTTGAATTACTACTAGATGATGATATAATATCAATTATGAATATATTAGCGTAAATTATAGTCCTATCATTCTATTTATTGAGTAATTAATCTATATTATGACTTTGACCTAAGTCTTTTGTCTTAAACTTTGAACTAGAGATCGATTATGATGTAGTGATTCAATTAACCTTCTTATCATGTTGGTTATTGTTGTGTGATTATATTACACCCTTATTGGGTTGAGTTAAGTTTTGATGGTAAGACCATGATGATGGATTATGAAGAAGGCTTGGTAAGTCTTGTGATCCCAACTCTTTACTTAATTTATGGTTAATTGTGGTTAAGTGATGATGTGGTACTGAAGTATGTGTGATATTAAGATTGATAAGGTAGGTATGATGTTAAATTGAAATATCTTGACTATGGTTTGTGAGGTTTTGTCTAAGATTTAAATATTAAAAGGATGGTGATAACTTACCAATGCGTCTTATCATAATGTGATTATGTTAAAGTGCTTAGCTCACTTATATGGATTGTAATGAAAGGACAATACTCATGCAATTCCTATTGAGCTATCATGCTGATGTTTATATAAGGGATAGAACCTATGACCTACATTAAGGTATGATTATTAATAATGGTACTAAAGAAATTTCAAAAAGGGACTCTAACTTAGCACTGAGTGAACTAGAGTGAGGAGTGTGATTTATGTGAAGAGAAAGACATGACTAACTAGGAATTGGTTCAATTGGCTCACGGGAATACCCCCGTATCGGCAGCAAAATAATCCCCTCTTAGACACATATATTGCTCTAGTCTCATAACTAAGCGAAAAAAGGGGATTCTCTTTAAGCATGGATTCTTTTGTACAGGAATCCACCTTTGATTTGTTACGGGACTAGAGCGAATCTTTCTTGCACTAGGGTCTAATATATGTTCGAAAGAGTGTATTATCTTGCAACAGATAGACGGCATGACCTTGAGCCTATGGATTCAATTCCTAGAAAGTCATGTCTCTCTCCTTTACTTAAAACACAACCTATGATTATTCAAGTTCGACAAAAATAAATAAATTTCATAATAAAAAGTGCATGTGAGATGTAGAGCCTAAAGTCTACGCTTAGTATTTAAACATTGACGTAGCTTAAGAATGATTATATTATTAATTATTTAATTGTGGTCTAATCTGAATCTAACTAAAGAAAGAATAGCTATATAATGAAAACACCATGTCAAGCAGAAAAGAAAAAAGAGTAAACATGGATATATATATTTTTTTATACATAATAATATTCCACAATATTTCCACGATACTCCTTATAGTCCACATTAAGTGTAATTTATAAGGCAAAAGACACCTATTAAGAAAAATTCATCAAACATAGAAAAAAAGAGGAGAAAATAGGCGACCAAAACCCTTCAAAAATCAACATGTTTTCTTCAGTTTTTGCCCCAAAATTGAAGAATTGTTTCGTGGATTTCGTTACCAAGTAATGGGATTTCACTAGTTGGTTCCTTTCACCGATTAGGTCCCTAAAATTCAGTTAGATTCTTGATTTATGTATCTTGCTTAAACCTAAAGTTTGTAAAACCTTAGATATTAGTTGTGATTTAGTTATTAGAGTATTCCTAATTAGATTATCTTGTTTTTGTGGAATCTTTGCTTTCTTTTTTGCATGAAACTCATAACCCTAGTTGTGTAGATTCTTTTAGTTTATGAATGATACATGCTAGGTCATTTAAAAACTATACATGCATCGTTTTTTGAATGTTACATTACCATTTTATCATTGTTATATTCTTAGATTTTCATGTTAGTATTTGAGCTATTCAATGTTTCAGTTATGTGTGTTAAATATACATATTCAGTTTGGAGTACGCTTAGAACCGAGTGGACTAGGTTTTAGTATGCCCTCATATTCCCAGAAGTGCATAACCCCGTAGGCTAAGTCCTCTCTACGGGCATTAGTGTTAGTGATCACGCCATAAACGCCTCTATACCCCTGGCAAGGTATATCGGTTCCTTCAATGTGGTGTGTGCATTTGACATCATGGATAACTCATGTGGTGGTTCTGTCGGTTATTAATGGCTCCCGTAGTCAGACTCTAATGTATTTGACCAGTTTTTCAGTTATACTTCAATATTCAGTCTCATCATGTTCCTTTTGCAATAATTCATGTGTAATCCTTGTTGAATGAATTTTCCTGATTTCAAATCAAAAGTACTAAAATAAAAATTCTGAGCATACACACAGAAAATGTAATGAAGGGAATGGTTTCCTTGTTCTAGTTTGACGCAAAGGATTCTTCATGGAAAAAGTGAAATTAGGATAATTGTTAGCCCTATATCGAGTTGTTGTAGATCAATCCATTCTTTTGGTGTTATAGTTGTTAGATGGATAAATTGAGCTGGTTGGATAGGATATTAGTACAACTATTGGTTACCGTTTTGGTTCATAATTATGACTTGATCATCTGGCTTTCGTGGTGAGCAGTTTGAATATCTAAAGAGAAAATGATGATAAACCATTAAAATTAGTCATGTCATGAGCAAAACTTTTATCAAAAGAATTACAAACATCATTTAATGAAGTCTCCAAGTATAACTTAGGAGCTACAACATTGTCAGGTTTATTAAAATTACAACTTCTTCAAACCGCACTTATATCCCAATCATGATCACCTATTTTAAATCTATATAAAATGATATCTACTTATATGTAAAAAAATAAAAATGAGATTATAAGAGAAACTAATAATGTTTTCTGCTAAATTAGAGAGAGAAAAAATGATTCAAAGAGGGGGGGTTTCTAATAGGGGAAGTAGTTGATCAAAGAAACGTTTAGTGGGTATGACATTATAACTGAAAGGTTATGATGAAGAAAAGTGAACCAATTTCAAAATATATAGATAAAATTAAATGGCTATCTACCTATGCCGGCGCATCCGTATTTAATTTACAGTTAATGCGCAATAAATATTTTTTTCTATTTTAGAATGAGTGGGAATATAAACAAGAGAGATGTCAAAGATTATAATGTGTACCTTTTGTTTAAGATCATACATCTCATATATAATTGTTACAACTTGAGAGCACCCCTTAGTCGTAACATGGTGTATTCAATCTAAAAGATATCTTACACAAGCCCTTAGAATTCATTCATCAAATAGGCATTAGAAAATATGGAAGAATTTAAATATTTCTTTAAAACATACTTCGAAAGTTATTTCATAAAAGCGGAAGTCGTTCTAACATTATTGTCTCAAACCGTCTATGAATGAAATGAATAGAAATCTTTGGACACAGACACATAAAGTCTAAAATATAAAAGTAAATGTCATAAAGGTAAATTGATATTGTCCTCGAAGCAATGATGACTAAGAAAGATCTTCAATCTTCTTAATTTTTGAAACTCTAGCCTCCAATAGCAACTCAAAGCTCCAACACTACATTTGGTTAGAATGTAGGCAATATGCGTTAGTACGAAAGTACTAAGTATTGAAGCTACAATAATATCATAAGATTATCTCAAATATTTAGTCAACATAAGACATAATCGTAATTTGATACTTCAACCATTTGTCTTTTAATACTCAAGTGAACTACGTCCCAAGCCACCTCCACGTATACTTGTGCAAGTCAAAGGTAGCATCCCATACTACTACCTAAGCTAAGCACCTCTTTGGTAATTCTTGGTCATAGACCTCATTTATACTTAAGTAGAGCGCTATACCCCTAGGTCACCTCAAGGCACACTTGTGCAATTCATGTGGGGTATCCCATTCTACTTCACACACTAAGCATATCTTGAAGTCACCTAAAATGAATCAAAGAAAGTTATAGTGTAATAGCTTGATGTTGAGACTTGTGTTTCCTTCATGTAAAGCTTGGCTTATTAAAATAAGACCAAGGTTTGAAGATTGAGATTGTAAGTCTCATTGTAGCTTGAGATAGTAAATCTCATAGTAACTTCAGTTAGTAAATCTCACGCAAGCTTGGGGATGGTGATTCTCATGGTAGCTTGGGATTGATAAATGAACTCTCCTCAATATAGCTTGAATTAGAATGATTAGATTGCCTTATAATAACTTGGCTTGGTTAGGCCAAAACCATTTCATGGTAGCTTTAGGATAGATGACTTATACTCTCCCATTGGTATCTTGGCTTGCATGCAAGGTGCAATTCATCCAATAAGTTGAGTTATATTACTCATGGAAGCTTAGGGTTGAGGATTTATACTCCAATATTGATAGATTACATATTGATGAGTGGGTGCATGGTTGCTAGGTGGGTATACTTACAACCTTCCTATGATAGCTTTGATCGAATGATATGATATTTTCCATGGTAATTAGGTCTAGTATGATATTGTTGATAGACTAGTATGAAATATAGTTAACATTGATTAATATAGCCTATATGAGTACTTAGTGTGAATGGTAGAATGCGATGTCATTCATACATGCACAAGTATGACCTGAAGCTACTTATGAAATAACCTCTTATGAAGTATGCCTACCTTGGGTAGTGGGTATAGTTTCCTTCCATTTTAAGATTGACATAAGATTATAGTCTCTTGTCGAATATTAAAGTAGGCCCTTAGTGACACTTCTAAGGGGGTAACACGTGAATAGGATGACTTCATGATATGATTAGTGTGTGAGGAAGAATGGGATGCCCCACATGTATGGGACAAGTGTGCCTTGAGGTTTCCTAGGGGTATAGTGCTCTACTTAAGTATGGAGTGGGACATCACCAAGAATAACGAAAGAGAGGTACTTAGCTTAGGTAGTAGTATGGTTTACTACCTTAGCCTTGCACAGGTATACTTAACGGTGGCTTGGGACGTAGTTCACTTGAGTATAAAGGACAAATGGTTGAAGTATGAAATTATGATTATGTCTTACGTTGACTTTTTATGATATGCTTCTTATGTTATTACCTCTTATGCTTATGTCTTATGTTGTCTAACCATTTGAGATGCTCCTATAATGTTATGTTAGCTTCCATACATAGTACCTTTGTACTAACGCATATTGCCTACATTCTAACAAAATGTAGGGTTGGATCTTTGAGTTTCTCTTTGAGGGTAGAGTTTCAAGAATTTAGAAGATTGAAGATCTTTGTGAGGCCTCAGGTTTTTGAGGACAATATCCATTTACATTCATACCATTTACTTTTATGTTTTAGACTTTATGTGGGCTGTGTCCCATGACTTTATTCATTTCATTCATAGATGGTTTGAGACAATATTGTTAGAAAGACTTCCTCTTTTATGAAATACTTTTTTGAGTTATGTTTTAAATTTTTCCATATTTTCTAATGAATGTGAAGAATCAATGCTAAGGGATTGTATAAGATCTCTTCGACATCGAATATGCCATGTTACGAGTAGGGGGTGCTCTCGAGTCATTACAATATGATTTGAGATGTATGATATTAAACAAAATGTACGCGTTACTATCCTTGACTTCTCTTTTGTTGCTAATCTCACTCACTCTAAAGTAGAAAAAAATATTTATTGTGCATAAACTATAAAGTAAATGTGGATGCGCCGGGTAGGTAGTTAGACATTTAGTTTTCTCTATATATTTTAAAAATTAATTCACTTTTCTTCATCTCAACCTTTTAGTTATAATGTCATACCCACTAAACGTTTCTTTGATCATCTACTTCCTCCATTAGAAAACCCCTCTTTGGATCATTTTTCTCTCTCTCTAGATATCATTTTATATAGATTTAAAATGAATGATCATGACTGGGATATAGGTGCGGTCCTAAGAAGGTAAAATATTAATAAACCTGACAATGTTGTAGCTCCGAAGTTATACTTGGACTTCTTTAAATGTGATTGGAATTCTTTTGATGACTTTTTTGCTCCTCACATGACTAATTTTAATGGTTTATCTTAAATTTTCTCTTTAGAATTTGATAACTTCTCACTAGGAAAAACCAGATGATCAAGGCATTATCATGAAACAAAATAGTAATCAACAGTTGTAATTACATCCCATTCAACCATCTCAATTTATCCAACAAACCTCTTTTCCTCCATCAACAACAACAGTAGTGTGTGTTCCACCAACAACTACAACAACAAAAGAATGGATTGATCGACAATAACTCGATATAGGGGCCAACAATTATTCTATATTTAATTTTTTCCATGGCTACTCCTTTGATTAAAACTAGAACAAGGTATCCATTCACTTCGTTACATTTTATGTGTGTATATTTAAAATTATGATTTTAGTACTTCTGATTTGAAATTAGAAAAAATCATTCAATAAGGATTACACATGAATTATTGCATATGACTAAAAATTTTGATTTTAGCACTTTTGCTTGAAAAACGAAAATTCATGGTTCTTTGAGACATATTTCTCTAGTACCATAACCAAGTGAAAAAAGGGATTCTCTGGAAGCATGAATTCTTCTACCCATGCATCCTTCTTTGCTTTGTTACGCGACTAGAGCAATATATTCTTGCGCTATGGTCTAATGTATGTGTCAAAGAGAGTATTCTCTTGCAACGGATACGGTGCATTCCCTTGAGCCTATTGATTAAATTTCTAGAAAGTCATGTCTCTCTGTTTCACTTAAAAAACAATCTATGATGATTCAAGTCAGACAAAATCAACTAAACTTCATGATAAAAAGAACGTGTACGGTGAAGAGCGTAAAGTCTAGGATTAGTATTTAAATATTGATATAGCTTAAGAATGATTAATTAATATAAGAATAAACTGTAGTATAATCTCAATCTAACCAAAGAAAACATGAATATATACTGAAAAAACCATCCCAATTAGTAGAAAAGAAAAAAGTGTAAGAGTTATATTATTTTGGAAAAAGGGTCTAGTGAACCCTTGTACTTGTGTAAGTTTGTATTGTGAACCCTTGTACTTATACATTTGTCATCTGGACCCCTGAACCCATCTACCCTCAACACATTAAAAACATTTTCTGACTTGGCCTCCTTTGTGGCAGATACAACAGAGGGGCGTGTGATATACACACCTGAGGAGAGTGAAATGTGGTTAAAAGGGTCTAATAGCCACATTAGGGTTTTATAAAGTCTTCTTTACCATCACATTTCACACAATTATTGAAAAATTTAAGCATTTTCTTGCCTCTTTTTTTATCTTCTTTCTCCAATTTCTTGTCCATTTATTTCATCGTTTCAATCCTCTTTTATTTCTATGCATTTCCAGTTAATTGTTTGCTTCTTTTTGTGGTTAATCCTATTGTAGTTTTCTACATCATCACGAAAGTTGTTTTTCTTAGCAACCTATCATCATGAAATATGTAATTGAGAGCATAAAAGAGAATCCCAAAAAATTTGAAGAAAATCAGTATAATCAATTAAAAACCTAAAAATTAAATAGAGAGATAAATAGAAGATGAAATTTTAGACTAAACAACATACAAATACAAAAATAAGTCACAAAATTTATATACATAAACTGAAAATCAAATAAAATCAACAAATATAGTCAAGCAATTTTGTGGAATGAAGAAAAAAACGAGAAAGAAAAAATGTTGGTATAGATAGCCTCACATAGATAGATGTATATGACGATGTTGACACACTGTGCTTTTTTTATTTTTATGAAAACAAAGATGAATTCCTTGATTGGTTCTCGTGTTTTTTCTTCAATGAAAAGAGTAGAAAATGTTGCGAAAAAACTATAAGGAAGGTGAAAGAGAAATGAAATAAGATTGTGGGAAAGTGGTGAGTTTGGTGGCAAGAGGTAAATAAAAATCATAAATGTATTAATTAAATATTATAAAAATGTCAAGATGACATGAGTGGTATATATATACACGTGTCATTTTATAATTATTTTTAAAATTATGTGTCACACATTTGTGGTACACTCACAATCAAAGGGTAAAAAAGGTGTTTAATATGTTGAGTTTAGCTGGGTTCAAGGGTCCAGATGACAAATCAGAAAGTATAAGGGTTCACAATACAAACTCATACAAGTACAAGGGTCCACCAAACCGTTTTACCTAGTATTGTTACATATAATATTATTCTATAATCTTTTCATAAGACGTGGATCAATAATAATGTAGACTAAAAAATAAATACAAAATTAGTACATAATATTTAAAATTCTTATTGACTCTTTCTTCCATATCCTATCAAATTCAAGAGTCTTCTTCATGATATACGTCGATAACATAAACTATTTGAACATACATCAATTTGAAAATGTCTCAGTTTTTAAAAAGTAGCTTATCGATTATGAAATTGAAATCTAAAGAAAAAATAATATTAAAAGAGAAGTAAACATAAATTATAAAAAAAAGATATCTAGCAAAATTATGGATGAATAACCATTAAAGCTACAAAAATCTCAATAAGAAGAATGAGTTACTCCATCAATAACCATCAATTTTTGTACGTGTCCCTACAATCCACATTAATAAAAGAAGTAGAATAATATATTGTGATAATCTATGAGCTGATATAATATGAATAAGAAAAATGATATTTTACATGGCAAAATACAATATACAAATATAAGATTCCAAACAAATTCAAGAATTCATAAAACACCAAACCAGTTCAAAAAATAGTCATCTAAAGTGATAATGATGAAAGTAGGATTAAAAATATCACTATTAAAATCTTATATAATATTATTATAGTTAAACAAAAAAATAACATAAATGGTATCTGAAAATCACCGAAATAATCTCATCAAAAGGAGGTAATTGGTGAACAAAAACTATTCCTCCATTACTTAGAGATTTATATAAAAGAGGCTTACGAGCCTCACAATTTAGTTTTTTTTTAAAAAATATTTATAGGAATTATAAATGGAGACCATAACTTTACCTCTACAATTGATATTAAGATAAGAAATTAAAGACTATTAATGTCATTAACTCATAACTGAGTATTATTAATAATTAAAAGAGAAGATGAAAAGTTGAAGAATTTGTATATTTAATGAAATAATCATGATCTTATACATGGGGAGATGGAGGGTTGCTCTTTTAAATATATATATATATATATATANCATTTAAATTTAAATCAATGTTAAGCCAATTTCTATTGGCACACGCTTATTTATAGAGATATGCTATGCACACATATAGTTATGTAATTTTATAAAGCATGCATATTAAACTGATGATATATTTATATATATATATATATATATTATATTGGATATTTTATTCAGGAATTAACCTAAGGAAGTGCAAAAGTCTATCAACATTTTAATTAAAATAAAAACAATTTAATATTTAAATTAAATAGTTAAATGTTTTATAATATTTTAATTTATAGTAAGGGTAAAATCGTAATTTAACTTTTAACTTTTTTGTTCCCACTTATAATAATATATGATAAGAGAAAATAATGCACAAATAGCTCCCTAGACTATGACCGAAATCTCAAAGTCACACCTTAACTAACTAAGGTCCTAGTACCCCCTTGAACTTTGTTTTTTTGGTAATTTTGTGCACTTTTTGGGATTACATGTCATCCAAATATCTCCACGCACCTCAATTGTGTGGATTCATGGAACGTGCCACGTTAGACAAAAGGTGCACAAAATTGCCAAAAAAAATAAGTCCAAGGGGGTAATAGGACCTTAGTTAATTTAAGGTGATCTCTGAAATTTCAGTAATAGTTCACGGGGTACTTGTGCATTTTCCAAAAATATAACTTTGTAAGTGTTGAATTGATATCCTAGAAGATAGAAAACTTCAATAAAGCTTCAAAAATTCTCTTAATGTGGAATAGAAGTAGTACATTTCACACACCTTATATACTGAACAAATCACATTCCAAAAAAATACAAGTGTTTTTAAATATTAACTTCTAAAGTACATTTTGATTTATTCATGAAAATATGTATAAATATAGGTAGATCTATTTTTAATCCAATCGATTGGTTATCTAGCTCATTTTTTAAAATATATTTTTTGGGGTAAGAAAGATGAAATGGTGGAGGGTATTACATTGTGGATATTTAATCTACACCCGGTGAAAATTTATATAGCGAATCAATTAAGCTACTAAGATTCTCTTATAAGAATATTGGACATAGGATGAGAAATCAAAATAAAAAGAAAAACATAGTTCTTGGAATTAAAGGTATTATTATCGTATACATTCACAAACTACAATATTACTACTCCAAGCATTTGTATTTTTTGCTTTTCTGAGTAAAAGATTATTTAAATTTAAGAAGCAAAAATATTTTGGGTGTGTTTGGTATGAAGAAAACATTTTCCTGAAAATATTTTCTAATTTTATCATTTTTGGTTGAGTCAAATGTTTTGGAAAATATTTTCCAAATCAACTCATTTTCCTGAAATTTAAAGAAAATGACTTCCCTTCTAAACTTAAAGAAATGATTTTCCAAAACTCTCTTCCAACCTCCTCCCAACCCACCCCACCCTACCAGCCCCAACCCACCCCCTAC
>NC_028640.1:46762990-46769698 GCF_001406875.1 Solanum pennellii | reverse complement strand
CCCCCACACACACACACACACTCCAACGAAAAAAATTTAACTTTGTTATTTTTTTTAGAAACAATTCAACTTAAAAATTATTTTTTACTCTAACAAAATATAAAAGATATCAAAAACATATTGCTAATTTTATGATTCTGTAAATTGTGTTGATATGTGTACGTTAAATTCATTAATAAACTATGATATTTTAAAGAAAGACTATATTGTAATGAAAGATTGTCCTTAAGAAGGATTTTTTTGGAATTTTGATTATTTTTGCATGATTGAGATGTTTCATCACAAAGGAAGGTTCATTGATAAATATAATCCAACACATAAAAAACAATTTAGATTTAAAGAGAGTCTGTTGCGTAATTCCTTAATTATTTATTCTTCTTAGTGAATTCCCGTAGTGAGATCAACATCCATCTTAGTTATGACTTTTTTCCTTTGAATTCTTCACAACTCTCTTCCCTTTTGTGGAGGTGAATCCAGAATCTTCAATTTATGGTGTTATGAAATTCTAAAAAGGAAACTCGTTTGATTTTGAATAGGTAACCTTTTGTAGAATCCAAATCTACAAACTCAAGATTTGGGATCCGCCTCTTTGTAAATATAATCTTTCAATTTAGGGAAGAAAGTTGTGAAGTCTTAAGAAGAAATAACTAAGATGGATGTTGATGTTGCTATGGGAATTCGCATGGAAGAAGAAATAATTACATAAATCCTCAACAAGCTCTCTTTCGATACAAATGTCTTATGAAGTCCTTGATTACACTGATTAACGAACCTAAATTTATAATAAAGTATCTCAATCATGCCAAGAATAACCAAAAATCTCAAAAAAAAAAAAATGTTTTGTTAATGAAAACCTTTCCTTCCAATATGGTCTTTTAGAATTGCTTTCAAAATTTCATGCACACTCACTGAAATTAAAATAAAAATAGTTCAAGTTAAACAAAATAACTGAACTTGCTGATAAAAACATGAAGAGTGTATAGTCTTAAGCATAGGATTAGCGTTTAAACATTGATGTAGCATAATATTAATTATATTACTATACGCTTGGATTGTATAGTCTAATATAATTCTAACTAATGAAACCATGATCATATAGTGAAAACACCATCTCAAGTAGAAAAAGCAAAAGGAGTAAACAAAAAGAATTATATGATTATTATACGTAATATTATTTTTTAATCTTTTCATGATACTCCCTACATTCCTAAGAAGTGTAATTTGTGAGTCAATGCACACCTATTAAGAAAATTTTTAAGAACATAATATAAATCATAATTTCCATTAGTATCCATGTGACATTAGCTATATATCTTTGTATGTAGTGAACTCATCTCCTAGAAAATATATAAGTAAAGAAAAAATATGAAAAAATGTTTCAAAAATCTATCTTCATTTGTACATTTGTAAATGTGTATAAATATGGGTCAATCCATTTTTAACCCAATCCATTTATCAGCTAGTTCCCTTTTTATTTTTACTTTTAGGGTAAGGGAAGATAAAATTGGGGGAGGCGATAACATAATGTGTTGGCATTTAAGACATTTTATCATCATATATACACAAATTACAATATTACTACACCAGGTATTTGTATGTTTTTGCTCTTGTGGGTAGAAGAATATTTAAAAGAAGCAGAGAGATATAGAGTTAGCTACTTTTGTATTTTTTTATGATGTATTCATGCGACAATAACAACTTTAAAAATGAGTTAATTCAGACATTATTCAAAGGCAATACTTTTTGCCAAGAAACTCTAATATAAGAAAGAGTACTTTAAAATAAATCTTCTTAAACCATATATTATTAAGTATAGAAGAGATGGTACAATTATTTCGAAAGCCATCATATGCAGTAGAGCAAGAAAACATGTCATTGTTGATGAAATTCCCACTAGATTTAATATTCCTCCAATAGCATTCCAGGAACCTTCTCTTACCTATATTTATAAAAAAATATTTTACAATTATAATTTAATTCTTCTTATTCAAGCTTAACATAGATTACCAATAACATTTTCAATCCCATGTCATCATAACAGGATAACACATAATAGGCAAACCCAAACGTTGCGCTTATGTAGAATTCATTCATTAAGAGGCTTAAAAAATATTTTCATAAAATGAATCAAAGCTTATATAAATGAATTTCACATAAGTATATCACTTCAATTATCTAAATTTATGTTACTGTTATACAAGATGGAAAACATTGTTTCACTTATATATAGGTGAAGGATAAAATAATCTATGAGAAGTTGAAATGAAAACAATGATTACATATAGTGTGATGCTACCTTCTATTATTTCTTAAGATATAGTTGATTTAAAAATAAATATTTTACTAAAGATGAATAAATAAACCTTTGTGGAATGAAAAGACTAGATCTTATCCCTGTTACTCAATAATAAATTTAGCATCTTTTTAGGTTAAAAGGGCTTTCTTGAATCTAAGGAGAAAATTAGAATTTAGAGAATTTAACTTCATCTTTACCACAAAACAATGAATATGGAAGGCATAGAGTAAAATGTGATGAGACTTGTAAAACACAACTATATATATATATAATAAAAAAAATGAGACTCTAGGGTTTCTTTAAGATTTTCGACTAACTTTGCTAAAAAGGACATTTTCAAAAATCAATTTGCAAACTAGCTCCAAGTCTTACTTTATTGGTGCAAAAGACACTATTTATCATTTAAAGTTAAAAAATTGTGAGTCTTTATACCTAGGTCTTAAATAATGTTGAATATTTTCTTCCATCACAACCTTAAAAGACTAACATCTCAGCCTCAAAATCTTAAATTGCATATTCTTTTTCCATCTTTAAAGTTTAAATTACGCGATTTATAATAAAATAAATAAATTTATTCCCTTCCAAAATCTCGATTTTTCATCTTCACACCACCTTCTTCAGAAAAAAATATAGGTCATTCATCAAAAAAATTACTCTCCAATGATATAATAATTCTTGAGTTCATCTATTATATTATTGCTAGTTCTCAACCATTGTTGTTCAATTCATTCATTGTTATTTCTAATTAATTTTTTAATTGTTGTAAAAGCTAAAGAACTTTACCAACAATCATCGACTACCCTCTTTGTTGATGATGGATTATGAACAAGTATATATTTATTCTAGATCAATTTGTGTCAATTATCGTCAAATATATTAAATTTCCTATTCAATTAATTCTTTAGTCATGATTAAACACACACACACACACAAACAAAAACACACACACACACAGACACAAACATACACACAAACACACACACACACACACACACACACAAACACACACAGACACACACACAAACACACAAAAGATAGACTAATATTATATTATATGAGAGTCTCTTTATTTTTCCTTTGTTGGTAAAAACAAATATCATATTAATAAGACTTAATATTCATTATTACATGGATTGTTGTGAAATTGTTGATTAGTATTTGGATAGAGGTGTAATATAGTACATATTACAAAAGACACGAGTAGCAGATTACTTTGTTAGCCTAAAAAAATTGTTCCCTCCTTGTTTGCTTTTTTATTCTTGGACACAAACAAAGGTTGAACTAACTAGTGCACAAGATAAATGATTGTTGATAGATTAGACCACCTACTTAGCTAGAGCACGAGTCACTTGGTTCTCCACTTGATATCTACTCTAGCTAATGGATTCCCTAGCTGCAAAAGTAGTAGCTGCAATCATTTAAGATGTTAGTAGAGCAGGACAATCATTTTGTAAATAATGTGTAATTTCCTTAAAATCTATATTAATTTATAATGGTATAAACATTTTATCTAGTGCAATTTTAGCTCCTATAAAAGTCCACATAGCTTGTTTGGATCGTTGTACCTTGGAAGATATTCCCCGTGAATCTAGATATCCAATTCCCTTTTGTATAATGAATGACTCCTCATATGCCACATTTTCCTGATTCTATTTTGAATGATTCGTTTGTGTTTAGTTCAAATCCTATTGATGGTGGTTTCCATTTAACAAGATTAGTCTTATATTTATGTTTCCCGCACATTACTATTTGTAAAAAATGATTTTTTTTCAGGATGACAGTCCGTTTTACCATTCAAATACTTTTCGAGATCTAATTTGATGATCATAGTTGCACAATCTCCATTCATTTGTTGGATGTTAATAATTATTTCTTTAATGATTATAATGTTGTTGGGATTTGATGTCCACAAGGTAGTACAACCAGGAACCCTTTTTGATTTGGAGGGCAACAATTATATTTCTTCTACTTTGGCTGAGGGATGTTGTATGGAAGAACGTGGTGTTAGATTCAGCTTCACTGATCCTGTTGACTCTATGTTTTTAGTTTCTAGAAATCTTCCTCTAGTATAAGTATAAGGTTGTATTCTTTAATTAGGTCAACATATTGTTTTGATAGGAAGGTGTTGGAGTATAATTCGATGATTTTTGATACCCTCAATTCCTCGGAGGATTTTTCTGTTTGTTTAATTACAAATGTTGCCAAAAGTTATATTATTCCAGATGGTAACATTTCATTCAATAGAAGAGATTACCTTATATATGTTTGGTCACTTAAGACAATTTAAGGAGATTATATTTGGTAACTCGGGGTGTGAAGTCTACATGAGTTCAAAGAAAAATATTTTGTTGTTATGATTATTTTTGTGTGGGAAAAGTGATATTAGAATGGGACAATGATCCTAATGCCTATGAAATAGGTGGGTACTTGTGCATCTCGACAACTACAAAAACACTTCACATTGTACCATGTATTTGCTACTTTTTAAACCTAAATCAATCATCTCATATTAACTAATACTATAATGGAAATAACTTTTAGCGGCAATAGATAAACACATTAATAAAGAGTGTTAAAGTCTTTACCGACATTAGTTAAGTGCCATTAGATCCAATGTCACTAAATCCTTTAGGAACATATACAAAGAGTGCTAGTTACAGCTAAATATATATATTTAGCAGCAAGAATTATTTAATTGCCGCTAAAGCTCATTTTTGATGTAGTGTAATCACATCCCAAAAGTCATTTACCTAAGAATTGATAATAGGCCTGCCTCCAACTTTATTTGTATTGCCAAATAGTTGGTTAATATTACCCCTATTACCTAATGCATCTTAATAGTTGTTCTTAATTGTTTCTAAGTTTTTCCTTGAAATATTTCATAAGTTATGTAATAATTTGAGATTATCTTTTGATAAGATTTCAAAAAGATTGCTATTGTTTAAAAGTATAGCTTCACTAGATTGTGATGGTGAACTAGGAGTTACTGCAAAAGATAAGGTAGAGGTTTTTTAGGGGTTATAGTAGGTAATGGAAGATCTAGAAATCTTTTTATCATTGGTACTCAATTATGCTCTATTTAAAAGTTATTGTATAGAACCGGTGCTTAGTTAATATATTTGAATAAGTTATTAGATATTGTACACAAATAAGAGTGTGTTATCACAAAAGGTTGTAGGTGCTTAAGCTCCCATAATTCATAACATAAGTCCGCCAATGATACTAGGAGTGTAGGTTTTGGTCTCCCACCATACAATTTACAATAGTTGTGGCGGAGTTATTTTTATCTTTATTTTTGTTTAATTTAATTATATTGTTGACATTGTTTGTCATAACATTAGGAATGTATTAGTCTATACATTGCTTTAAGCTCTTTTTAGGGAATGTTGTGGTTTGAGACCCCTTCGAGATAGATCGATTTTGATGTGGACTTTTCCATTATTTGTAGATTTTAGGGTCAAGAAACTTACTTGTATTAGCATCGAATAAATTAACGCTAATATTTTTATCACTTGAGCTAGCATCTAAGGTTGCACGTTTTTCATGATTCCTTTTCTCTTTAAATGATACCATCTGCCACAATTGGTAGGTGCTTCATCTTGTGTTGGAGTGGTGCAATATTGTGGCTCATTTGTTTATTGGATTTTCCTTTTTGGAAGTGGTATTAGTTTTTCCAAAGACACCACATTTGGTACAAAGTATATATACTATTTACTTCATAGACAAGGCTTTGTAAGCAGCGACCTATAAAGATATGATTATTGACTGGTAATCCAATTGGTACCTATACACAAATGTGTGCATATGATCCGCGCAATGCATTGGATGTACATCCATCTTTACTAACTTCCCTATTTTATTCCATACTTGATCTAAGATTCATGGTCGTAGAATTATGTTGTAGTTCGGGTAGTATGATCCAGAAGTTAAATAGGGGGTGCATTTTTTTTTATTTTCTTCTTCGAATAGTTGACAGAAGAGTCGCTAGTTAATTTTTGGTATTCAGGAATAAACAAACAGACTTGAATGTGTGAAAGGTCAACTTGACATAGGATGTTTTTATACTAGTTGAGATCCAATGTAGATCTTATATCCAATTTCCTTGGGTTGCAAGGGTGTTGTCTTCTAGTTTTCTGAAATTTGTAGTAAATACAAGTTTTGAATATATGTCACGACCCAAAACCGAGCCGCGACTGGCACCCACATTACCCTCCTATGTGAGCGAACCAACCAATCTAATCTTTAACATTTCAATTTAATATCAAATAAAGCAATGCAGAAGACTTAAACTCATTAATAAAAGACAATTCAATAACTTCTAAAATTCAACATCTATTATTTCCCCAAAATCTGGAAGTCATCACCACAAGAACATCTATGATCAAATTACTAAACTAAGAGTATTCTAAGAA
>NC_028640.1:46752097-46756157 GCF_001406875.1 Solanum pennellii | reverse complement strand
ATGGTAATAATATCCACTAATTAACTTAAGGTTACCTCTTTTAACCCCCAAGTAATTAGACTTATTAGCATCAACCCTCTAACTTTATAATTAAAGCAGGAATAGTCAAAAACGCCCCTTAAATAACTATAAGAAATCCGACCCAGCCTGGGATTACGCAGCCTGTGACGGGTCGTCGTGCCTGCGACGGTCCGTCCTGCTTCTCCGTCACAGAGTTCAGAGACTAGATTTTTACCAAGAGTCTGTGACGGCCCGTCACGCCTGTGACGGTCCGTCCTGCCAGTCCGTCGCCAAGTTCAGAGAGTCAATTTCAGTACCCAAATTTCAGAAGTCTAAGTCTTTTGGAACGAGACCCCCTCAACGGCCCGTCGTGCCCATGACGGTCCGTCGTGGGTTCCGTCGACTCACACAGTTTTTCCAGAAATAAAATCTGCTGCTCAAAACGACTAAACAGGTCGTTACAATATAGTTCCTATATCTACATTCAACGTTTTTTCTTTCTATTTTCTTTTGATACAAAGCCTTACCACCAATATATATAGACTCGTGTGCATCTTCTCTTTAGCAGACGCTGGCTTTTCTATAGTGTTGAGATGTTGAGACTTGAATCTTCTAGATGAAGATATGGAAACCCAAGAGCTTTTATCATTGAAAAAGGAGTAGTAGAGATCCTTATTTTACAAGAATTAATAAAGTTAAGGCTAATCTTTAGGTTACTTCTTGATTCCTCTGAGATCTTTATTTTATCCTTGTCGATTAACTTCTTTCCTGATGAAATAATCATTGATTCGGTCCACCTGATTGTAGCCATTAGATCTTCCTTGAATCAAAAAAGATTCTTTTGTCATATTTTTGTATTATTCAACCATTCACATTTTTAATATCATCGTGGAGTGCATTACAGACTCTGTACAAAATATTGTTGCTTCCAATTGCACATGCAAGTGTACGTGGTTGCGCAAGTAATATGGTGACCCTAAAGAGCCGGATTATCAAACAAAAAGAGTTGTCAATTAATTATTCTTACTAAATTATATTTCTAATTATTTATTTAAGGGAGGATTGCCCACAGTATTTTGTGTTTATTTTTTATCTTTTCATATGCATTTTTTTCTTCGTATCGTTTTGTATCTAGGTGGAAACACAATTTCATCTAAAACCTTGTCTCGAACCTAACAATCCTCCTTATCCAGAAATGGAACCATTTAAACCTCATAGGATTTTGCTAATGCATCAAGCTTGTAGTAATAAGAGCAGTAAGGATATATATTTGTAAATATTCTTTCTCTTTAAAACAACAGTTGTGTGTACACAAGGTATCTCATCTAATTGGAATATTCCAAAAGTGCATACTTTACGCTCAAGGCAAAATAATATGTCCTCTTCCATATTCATAAATTGAGAAAACAAATTTAGATGATGGAACAATCTACAAACATTAAAAAAGTTATTGATATGTTATATAAAATGCCACTATTTCCTATTTTTTCAAACTAATGTTTATCAAAAAGCCAAATGATCCATATCAAATGCATAAAATATATATAGTTAGCTATGTTTATACATACCCTCATTTTTGAACATTTAGGTGCATTTACAATCAATACCTCCTCAAATATTCTCCACAATGTATCCTTTGTATGTGAAACTATTTCTCTATTTTTACAGTGTCAAGAACCAAAAGGCAGTCATTTACTCGAAGTCGTCATTCTATCGATGTTTATTGTTGAATGAACACTCGACCACTTCTCGTACCTAGCATCCTTTAGTTACTCCTTAACTCTATGATCAACCTTTTCCACCTTAGCCATTAATTTATCAAAATACCTCTTCTCAATAAGTCTTAGCCATAGAGCAGAATAGATCACATACGGTGATTCTGCCCCTCTTGAAGTTTGTAGGGACATTCTTCTAAAGATGCCACGTGCATGCATAATGAGGTACATTTGAATCACATTGCTTACACTCTTCATAATACCCCCTATTTTTATGTAATACAACACATATTTTTTCACGCTTGCCAAATGTATTTTTGAATTGTTCAAAGAACCATGTACATGAACAATCATTTTCTATGTCTATAACTCCATATGTTAATGAAAATATGAAACCTATCACAAATCAACACACATGATATTTTTGTTTGATATAACATTAACACTATGTATAAGTTATTATCCAAAAAAAAACAAGTTCACCATCACAAAAACACATATATGCCCCATGCAGTGTGATTGCTCATATAAATGTCCTTTAGTAAGCTCGACTAAAATGTGCATTGTCGACAATAACTACCGATCTGCTGAACATATTGAACCCCCTCATCAATGGTCTTAAGTCTATAAAAACATACATGAATTAATCTTTCTAGTAATACTTAGCATTTATATGTATCTCGGCATCTGCCTATATCCATATGCTGGTTTTCCCCTTATCATTTCTTATGTCTATTCATTAGCACGTCATGTTTTCTAGTAAGACATCTCAATCCCCATAGAATTCTCTAACATCCCAAATTACATCTTTCGGAATATGAATTATCTTATGGTAGACCAATTTAGGATCAGTCACACTACTGAAAAACCCAATTATTTCTTGGAGTTTTGTTATTACATGATCCTCAATGGATACATATGTTCACTATTGAAGTATCTCACTTTGTCTGAGTTTTTCCTTCACGAAGCCTTCAAAATCTAGCCAAAATAATTGTAAAAGCACACTGACACATAATTGTACAATTGTTTTGATCATATTAATGCGTACACCAAATACATATATGATGCTACAATGAGTCACAATATCTCAAGAACGATATATATTAATGTATCATCCATATCAATGATCACTATTACTATTTGATACACCTTAAATAATACATTTTTGTGTATCATATTCACATCAATAGTCTGATATGTTTTATCCACTACATTTATTTACTACATTTTAGTGTTTAACATATATAAACACATTCACTCATAATGATTCATATCATACCGCTAAAAAATTTGTAGAGATACCAAATATAAAATTAAGTATACGCTATTTAAAATTTAGAACTAATCTATATCATGAATATCATATCAATATTAATTAATCATCATAAACAAAAACAATTATTACCATGTTACATATGTTAATGATAATAATGAAACATAAAAGACTACAAATAAAAGATCATATACTCTCAAAATTTTTTCTATCATCTCTCTTTACTTTAAAATTTAAATTGTGTTTATTTTATATTTCTGCACTAGGAAATTGCCTGCGCTTCGTGCGACTCCCTTATTTGCAAATTTTTTGACTCTTTTTATGGTAGTTTTAGTGTAGTTGTTAAATAAGTGTCAAAATTTAATATTTTCAGTTAAACCTATGTAATGTCGCGGCGTATTAGGTTGTTCTGGAGTTTTAAAATGTCGTTTCTTGAATGAGTTATTCACATCCTTGTGAGTAGGGTAGGTAGCATATAACGGTAAGAGCAAAAATGTTGATCGACATATGTCACATAAATAACACAACTTTTATAGGCATGTACATATTTAGTATGGAAAGTTTTTTTGGCAATAGATAAAACCAAATGCGCTACCATAACAGACATCAACAACATATGATACACAATTAGCCACTGTTGGACATGTAAAGTTTCTCATATAACAAAATAGACACTACTTGATTAAACTAATAATATTAAGGTCTGTAGAATAGAAAAAGACTCTACTTTGTGTAACGACCTGTTTAGTCGTTTTGAGCAGCAGATTTTAATTCTGGAAAATTGGCTGAGGAAACGGACCCCACGACGGAACGTCACAGGCACGACGGACCGTCGCAGGGTCTCGTTTCAGCATACTTAGAATTCTGAAATTGGGTACTGAAAATCGACTCTCTGTAATCTGTGACGGACCTGCAGGACGTGCCGTCACATTCACGACGAGCCGTCGTAAGCTCCCGTTGCAAAACACTTCAACTCTTGAGAAATTGGTACGGGAAACGAGTCTCTGACCGTCAGGACGGAGGTGCAGGACGGACCGTCACAGGTGTGACGGGCCGTCACAGTCCACCTGGA